>NW_022680510.1:0-191546 GCF_009764315.1 Trachypithecus francoisi
TATGCACAGGTAGGTTGGTTCTGTACCTTGGCCACAGTTACAAGTGCTTTAGTACTCCTGGGAAGGCAGATAGCTCTCTTCAACCTAGGGATTTCAACTACTTTAAATGTGGAACCACTGGTGGGGCTGCTAGCTGACATGATAATTGTACTGTGAATTTGTTCAGGAATCTCTCACTGTTTTTCATAGTGTGTATACTAATTTACATCCCCACCAATAGTGTTTAAGAGGTTACCCTTCTGTAAGTCTGTACGGGATGTCACTTTCAAAAAGTCTGTGTTTTGTTTGTTTTGTGTAGTATACATTCTGAGTGGAATGAGACGGAATCATAGTGTAGTTTTCATGGACTTTTTTGTGAGGATTAGTGATGTCGATAAAGTTCTTTGAGAAATCCCCACGTTGCTGTCCATGGTGTCCAAACTAGTTTTCATTTCCACCAACAGCCGACCAGCATCTCTTTCCTCCTGTGCCTCACTGGCATTCATTCTTGTTGACTGTGTCACAATCGTCATTCTGACCAGTGTGAAATACTATCCCATGGGTATTTTGCTTTACATTTCTCTGATGATTACTGAGGTAGAGAAATGTTGTCCTGTCTGTTGGTTGCTGTAAACCTTCTTTTGAGATGCTTGTTTTCATGCCCCTTGCCCTTTCTTCATTGAGTTTTTGTTTTGCTGATTTATTTGCTTAAAGTCTTTGAGGTAGATCCTGGATATTAGACTTCATCAGATGCATACGTGGAAACATTTTCTCCCACTGTGTAGGCTGTGCATTTACTCTGTTGGTAATTTCTGCTGTGCAGCAGCTCTTTTGTACATTACGCCCCACTTGTCAACACTTGTTTTAGTTGCACTTGCTTTTTACACATTTTGTAAAAGAACACCAAAAGACACAACGAAGAAGGGGGAATCTGCTTAATAAATTGTTTTTAAAATTGGATATCCCTATATAAAATAATAAAATAGAACCCCTATTGTGTAAAAGGCACAACAGTCAACTCAAAATGAATTAGAGACTAATACACAAAGCAGGGACATAGGCGTATCCGTGCTGTGCCAAATCCTCTGTCAAGAAGGGTATTTCCTAGGTTCTCTTGCAGGCTTTTCATAGTTTGCGGTCTTGCATTACATCTTTCATTCATCTCGAGGTAGTTTCGGTACACAGTGAGACACAGGGGCCCACTGCCTTTCTTCTGCAACTGGCTAGCCATTTATCCCAGCACCATCTATTGAGAGGAGGGAATCCTTTCTCCAAAGCTTATTTTTGTGGATTTTGTTGAGGATCAGATGGTGTTAGGGGTGCAGGTTTACGTCTGGGTTCTCTAATCTGTTCCACTGGTCTGTGTGGAACGGGGTCCCTAACTTCAATGGAATGTAAAATTAGAAAGTGTGACACAACCGGTGTAGTTTGTATTTCTCAGCATTGCTTTGGAAATTCAGGGTGTTTTGTGGTCCACATGAACTTTAGCATTGCGTGTTTACATATTTTTTAAAAGGTTGTCCATACAGTAATGGCATACAATGGGGGAAGTTAGAGCGGAGCATTTTGGTTAATGCAGATATAGAGAAATGTTAAAATCAGGATATTTAGAATCTCTGTTATCACAAACAGTTAATTTCTTTGTGACGGAAACATTTGGAATCTTGCATTTACAAGAGTCTCTATTATCACAAACAGTTGTTAATTTCTTTATGGTGAAAATATGTGAAATCTTCTTTTTCAGATTTTGTGAAAACGGTGTGATGTTGTGTTAATTTACTCTAGTCACTGTGCTGTGGAACAGAGAGGAACAATTCATGCCTCTCATCTAAGTGTAACTTTGTACGTATTTCTGATCCCTGCCCATGCCCCCTCTTCCCTCCAACCTCTGGTAACCAGTATTGTGCTCTCTAGATTTATGCCATGAAGCCTTTTATTTTGGATTCTACATGAGTGAGATGTGGCAGTGTTCTTGTTTCTCTGCCTGGTTTAGGTCATTTACCATAATATCCTCCAGATTCAACAGTATGGCTCCAAATGATGACATTTCATTCTGTTTTTCTGGCTGAAGACTATTCTATTTGTGTACATCGATCGCAGTTACTTTATCCCTTCATCTGTGGCTGGACAGGTAAGTTTATTCTTTATTTTGACAGTTGTCAGTAGTGCTGCAGTCCACATAGGATGGCAAATATCTCTTGCATGGGCTGATTTCTTTTGCCCTGAAAGTATATTTAATAGTAGAATTGTTAGATGAAGTGGTAGTTGTAGGTTTAATTTTTGGAGAAACCTCTCACTGGTTTCTGTAGTTTGTATACTAATTAACGTTCTTATCAAACGAGTTGCTCTCTGGAAATTTACACCCACATTTATGTCTGTTTTAATGTATGTTATAACTTTGGTAACATCCATTTTATAGTGAGATGATGTAGGTGTTGTTTTGATTTACATCTTTCTCATGATTTGTGATGCTATCCAAGTTCTTAAAACTTGTTTTCAATGTTATGTCTTCTTTGCAGAAATGTCTATTCAGGTTCTTTTGACCCATTTTGTTTGGTTATTAGTTTCTCATTTGTGTTTTTGCTAGTAAGTAGTGTTAGTGGCTTAGACATTTTGAAGACAATCTTTTATCAGATGTATGTTTGCCAAAACCCTTCTTGTAAACTTCAGGATGATTTTTTTATTTTTTTCATGATTTTTTTTTTATCTGCTTGGGCACAAACTCTAGAGTGGGGTGCATTCCCACGTGTGTCTGTTTTCTTGGTTCCCTGTGACGTAGGTGACTGATGAAGAAAAACAAAATCGTGTCCGAACTAATCCATCACCCATGAGTTTTCCCCCTGTATTCTTTGTTTGGTTTTGGCACAGTGTGAACACAGATCCACGTTGACCTAAATATACCCACACTGTATGTCTTCTCTTTGGGGGAGCTTGATGCTTTAAAGTTTTGTGTATTAGTCTCTAATTCATTTTGAGTTGATTGTTGTGCCTTTTACACAATAGGGGTTCTATTTTATTATTTTATATGAGGACATCCAATTTTTAAAACAATTTATTAAACAGATTCCCCCTTCCTCGTTCTGTCTTTTGGTGTTCTTTCACAAAATGTGTACACTACCAAGGAGTTTGTTTTGTGATTGAGCTCCCTCATTCTGTCTGTTGGCCTGGGTGTCTTGGTTAATGCCAGTCATCTGTTGTTTAGATAACTCGCTTTTCAATATAATTTCAAACGAGGACAGTGATGTATCCCACATACTTTCTATTTCCAGAAATACTTTTGAAATTTAGGGCATTTCATGATTCCATGTGAATGTTAGCATCGTTGGCATCCTTTTTTTTTTTTTTGTTAAAGAAATTGCCCTAGAGTATATGTATATAACTAGAGGATGCAGGGGCCATTTTGATATAGGTACACCTAGCATATTGATGAAATCACAATCTTTTGCATTTGTGAAGTCCTCTAGGTATTATTTGTCTGTGGAGAGGATATTCAGAATCCTTTCCAGGTATTTGGAAAATTCACTACAATATTAACCCTAGTCACCCTGCTATAGAAGAGAAGGGTAGGATTGATCTCAGTTTTCTAAGTGTAACTTGGTAACCATTACCAGTTCCTGCCCAGGCCCCTCTTCTCCCCAGCTTCTGGTAACCACTGTTGAACTTTCTACTTCTATGAGGTCAGGTGTTTTAGATTCCACATAGGTGAGATTATGCAGTATATGCCTTTCTCTGCCTGGCTCATTTCATTTAACATAATGTCCCTCAGGTTTTTCCACATGACTGCAAATGACTAGATGTAACCCATTTCTATGGTTGAAGAATACTCCATTCTGGATGCATATTGCAGTTTTCTCATCCCTTCATCAGTGAATGAACAGGTAGGCATATTTCCTATCTTGGCTATTGTGAGTACTACAGTACACAGAGCAAGGGAGGTATCTCTTCCCCATAGCAATTTCATTGACTGTAAATGTACAGCCAGTGGTGGGAAGGCTAGATGAAATGGAGTTTTTACTTTGTTTGAGGAACTTCTAGCTGTTTTTCCTAGAGTGTGTACAAATCGATATTCCCACGAAGAGTGTAGGAGAAGAATTTCCCCTTCTGCAAGTCTATACCAGTTGCTTCTTTTTCAAACTTCTATTTTTGTGTTCAGTAACATTCATTCTATGGGTATGGAAGTGGTATCTCACTGTGGTTTTCCTTGACATTCTCGTGAGGATTAGAGCTTTTGGGAAACTTTTTCTTTTACCTATGAGTCAATTGCTCATCTGCTTTTCAGACATGTCTGTTCAGGTCCTTTGCCCAGACTTAGCTTGGGTATTTGTTTTTGTTTCTGTTTTTGTTTTCTTCCACATCGTAGTGTTAGTTTCTTGCACATATTTTATAAGAACCCCTTTCAAAGACAGGATTTTCCCTAGTTTTCTTTCAGTGTGTGAGGTGCCTTCTCTTCTGGTTCATTGTTTTCTTTTCCCTACATAAGATCCAATGTTTTCCGTAGTCCCACATGTTTATATATTAGTGGTGGTTTTTGTGTACAATTAAAAACAGTGAAAAAGGTTGCAAGCCATGGCATTGTCTATGCGTTTTTTTCTTCTAATTTTTCGTTTCTTTTTAGTTTTATATTTTACATTTTGCAAATTGTGTGCATAGGTTAGTCTTCTAAAATATACGCTCACCCTGTTTCCTAAGGGAAGTAAGTGGTTTCAAAACTGAGTTTAAGTCTTCAGTGTAATTTACATGGATTCTGTCCTATTTCACTGTTTTTCATGTGGTTATCCAGTTTCCTCAAAATCGTTTATTGAGCCGACTTTCCTTTTCCCATTGTGTCATTTTGTGTTCGTTTGAAAAGTGTGTTCACTGTGTATACGTTTGGGTGGCACAGGGTACTCCGTCATTCTGTCCATTGGGTAGGCTCTTTTTCTGCCAGTAGCAGATTGTTTGGATCAATATAGGTTTTAGTTGTTTCATCTTTTTGCCCACTTAGTACCTTTAGTTTCTTGTGTATGTTAGATAATGGTTCCTTTGAGAGACATAATTTTCTATAATTTTATCCCAATCTTTAGGGTGCCTTTCCTTTTGGTTCATTGTTTTCTTCTTGTTTAGAAATTTTAAAGTTGTCCTTTGTCTATCATACTTATATTTGCTTTTGTTGCCAGTGATTTCTGTGTCCCATTGGGAAATAAAAAGGGATGGTGAAGCCATTGTATTGTGTATGTGTATATTCTCCCTAATTTTTTCTTTTTGCAACTGGTGTGCACAGATTCAAGTTTCCCCAAAATAGACACTCACTCTTATGTTTTTTTCCTGGGAGCATTTTTAGTTTCAAGATTAGACTTAAGTGTTCAGTTTATTATGTGTTGATATTTGTGTATTGTGCAACATAAGGTTCTTACTTCAGTCCTTTGCATGTAAATATCCAGGTTTCTCAACCTGGGTGCCTTTGGTGTGTTTCTGAAAAATGTGTTTACTCTATATAATTTTGGTCTGATTATCTCCTCCTTCATTTGGTCCATTTGGTTATCTTTCTGTGTTTATGCCACTAATGGATGGAGAGGGACAATGTAAGTTTTATTTTTTTTTCCTGTGTGTGTGTTTTTCTTTTTCTTTCTTTTTTTTTGTTTTTGATCTTTCAACCTTGATTTTCTAAAAGAATACCTACTTCTACTGTGATTAACAATATTATGAACATAGTACCAGTAAGGTGGTTCATCTGTTTAGAATCTCTATCTCAATAGGGGTAAATTTTAGTGAAATAATAGAGATAACAAAGACATTTATCAAAAGAGAGCTCTCATAAATAAGTTCCAGTATAAAAAAGTTCAGTAGGCCAGGCGTGGTGGCTCACATGTATAATCCCAGCACTTTGGGAGGCCAAAGTGGGCAGATCACCTGAGGTCAGGAGTTTGAGACCAGCCTGGTCAACATGGTGAAACCTCTCTCTACTAAAAATACAAAAATTAGCTGGATGTGGTGGTGCACAGCTGTAATACCAGCTACTCAGGAGACTGAGGCAGGAGAATAGCTTCAACCTGGGAGGCAGAGGTTGCAATGAGCCATGATCATGCCATTGCACTCCAGCCTGAGGGACAGAGTAAGATTCCATCTAAAAAACATAACAAAACAAAACAAAAAACAAACAGAACAAAATAAGACAAAAAACTTAGTAAACAAATGTCACTTAAACTGTGTAAGAGTTATAAAGCGGTTAAATGTCCGCCCAAAATTTTGGAGGGCTACATAAGATCATTAACTGGTCTGAGACACAGAGAATACTATAGACAAATAGGACATGTGGGTATAAAAGTAAAAGTTATAAATATTAGAAGCCATTGTATCAACACATTAGTATATCATGACCAGATATCCTTTATGGCAGGAGTGCAAGTGAGATTCAGCATTTGCAAATCCTGTAATACTATTAAGCACATTCATAGAGTTAATGAGAATACCATGTGTTCATGATTGTGTATGTAGAAAGACACTGTCAGGCTTCTACAGCATGGTATATTTTTAAAATTTCACAAAATCAGAATTGCTGTAAAAATGTATAAAATATGAAATGGATTTGTACAGATAAAATATAATGAAACCACAATTTTAGAAAAGTATGTGTAACAGTATGAAGAGGTCAATGATTCTTTTTTTTTTTTTTTTTTTTTTTTTTTTTTTTTTTTTTGAGACGGAGTCTCGCTCTGTCGCCCAGGCTGGAGTGCAGTGGCCGGATCTCAGCTCACTGCAAGCTCTGCCTCCCGGGTTTATGCCATTCTCCTGCCTCAGCCTCCCGAGTAGCTGGGACTACAGGCGCCCGCCACCTCGCCCGGCTAGTTTTTTGTATTTTTTAGTAGAGACGGGGTTTCACCGTGTTAGCCAGGATGGTCTCGATCTCCTGACCTCGTGATCCGCCCGTCTCGGCCTCCCAAAGTGCTGGGATTACAGGCTTGAGCCACCGCGCCCGGCCGGAAAATCTGCATAAGTTACAAGGAAAAATGCTAAGTGTTATGAGAATTTATGACAGTGAGTCCTCATCTAGCCTGGGGGAGAGTCAATGAAGTCCTTCCTTGGGTCATTCTGAAGGATGCATTTGAGTTAGCCAGATGAAGATGAGAGGGTAGGAATCGAAGTGAGGGAGGCCTGCCGGAAAGAGGGAACAGCATGAACAAAGGCCTGAGCTGGAGGAATATTGGCCATTTGGATAAACTGAAGACCAGCATGGCTAAGGAAAGAAAAGAGAAGAATGGCAATGAGCTTAGAGAGGCTGCAGGAAACAATCAACATGATCAAAGTTTTATAGGTCATGTAAATAATCTTGGTCTTTATTTTTTTATTATTATTATACTTTATGTTCTAGGGTACATGTGCACAACATGCAGGTTTGTTACATATGTATACATGTGCCATATTGGTGTGCTGCATCCATTAACTTGTCTTTACATTAGGTATATCTCCTAATGCTATCCCTCCCATCTTCCCCCTCCCCACAAAAGGCCCTGGTGTGTGATGCTCCCCTTCTTGTGTCCAAGTATGTCATTGTTCAATTCCCACCTATAAGTGAGAACATGCGGTGTTTGGTTTTCTGTTCTTGTGATAGTTTGCTGAGAATGATGGTTTCCAGCTGCATCCAGGTCCCTACAAAGGACATGAACTCATCCTTTTTTATGGTTGCATGGTATTCCATGGTGTATATGCGCCACGTTTTCTTAATCTAGTCTGTCATTGATGGATATTTGGGTTGGTTCCAAGTCTGCTATTGTGAATCGTGCCGCAATAAACATACGTGTGCATGTGTCTTTATAGCAGTATGATTTATAATCCTTTGAGTATGTACACAGTAATGGGATGGCTGGGTCAAATGGTATTTCTACTTTTTCATCCTTGAGGAATCGCCACACTGTCTTCCACAATGGTTGAACTCGTTTACAGTCCCACCAACAGTGTAAAAGTGTTCCTATTTCTCCACATCCTCTCCAGCACCTGTCGTTTCCTGACTTTTTAATGACCACCATACTAACGGGTGTGAGATGGTATCTTATTGTGGTTTTGATTTGCATTTCTCTGATGGATAGTGATGATGAGCATTTTTTCATGTGTCTGTTGGCTGTCTAAATGTCTTCTTTTGAGAAATGTCTGTTCATATCCTTTGCCCACTTTTTGATGGGATTTTTTCTTTTTTTCTTGTAAATTTGTTTGAGTTCTTTGTAGGTTCTGGGTAGTAGCCCTTCGTCAGATAAGTAGATTGCAGAAAATTTCTCCCATTCTGTAGGTTGCCTGTTCACTCTGATGGTAGTTTCTTTTGCTGTGCAGAAGCTCATTAGTTTAATTAGATCCCATTTGTCAATTTTGGCTTTTGTTGCCATTGCTTTTGGTGTTTTAGACATGAAGTCCTTGCCCATGCCTATGTCCTGAATGGTATTACCTAGGTTTTCTTCTGGGGTTTTTATGGTTTTCGGTCTAACATTTAAGTCTCTAATCCATCTTGAATTAATTTTTGTACAAGGTGTAAGGAAGGGATCCAGTTTCAGCTTTCTTCTTATAGCTAGCCACTTTCCCCAGCACCATTTATTTAATTGGGAATCCTTTCCCCATTTCTTGTTTTTGTCAGGTTTTTCAAAGCTCAGATGGTGGTGGATGAGTGTTATGATTTCTGAGGGGTCTGTTCTGTTCCATTGGTCTGTATCTGTTTTGTTAGCAGTACCATGCTGTTTTGGTTACTGTAGCCTTGTAGTATAGTTTGAAGTCAGGTAGCATGATGCCTCCAGCTTTGTTCTTTTGACTTAGGATTATCTTGATGATGTGGGCTCTGTTTTGGTGCCATGTGAACTTTACAGTAGTTTTTTCCAATTCTGTGAAGACAGTCATTGGTAGCTTAATGGGGATGGCATTGAATCTATAAATTACCTTGGGCAGTATGGCCATTTTCATGATATTGATTTTTCCTGTCCATGAGCATGGAATGTTCTTCCATTTGTTTGTGTCCTCTTTTATTTCATTGAGCATGGTTCGTAGTTCTCCTTGAAGAGGTCCTTCACATCCCTCATACATTGGATTCCTAGGTATTTTATTCTCTTTGAAGCAATTGTGAATGTGAGATCATTCATGATTTGGCTCTCTGTTTGTCTGTTACTGGTGTGTAAGAATGCTTGTGATGTTTGCACATTGATTTTGTATCCTGAGACTTTGCTGAAGTTGCTTATCAGCTTAAGGAGATTTTCGGCTGAGATGAAGTGGTTTTCTAAATATACAATGATGTCATCTCCAAAGAGAGACAATTTGACTTCCTGTCTTCCTATTTGAATATGCTTTATTTCTTTCTCTTGCCTGATTGCCCTAGCCATAACTTCCAATACTGTGTTAAATAGGAGTGGTGAGAGAGGTCATCCTTGTCTTGTACCAGTTTTCAAAGGAATGCTTCCAGTTTTTGCCCATTCAGTATGATATTGGCTGTGGGTTTGTCATAAATAGCTCTTATTATTTTGAGATATGTTCCATCAATACCGAATTTACTGAGAGTTTTTAGCGTGAAGAGGTGTCAGATTTTATCAAAGGTCTTTTCTGCATCCATTGTGATAATCATGTGTTTTTTGTCATTGTTTCTGTTTATGTGATAGATCACATTTATTGATTTGTGTATGTTGAAGCAGCCTTCCATCCCAGGGATAAAACTGACTTGATTGTGGTGGATAAGCTTTTTGATGTGCTGCTGGATTTGGTTTGCAGTATTTTATTGAGGATTTTTTCAACAGTGTTCATCAGGAATGTTGGCCTGAAATTTTCTTTTTTTGTTGTATCTCTGCCAGGTTTTCATATCAGGATCATGCTGGCCTGATAAAATGAGTTAGTGAGGAGTCCCTGTTTTTCCATTGTTTGGAATAGTTTTGGAAGGGATGATATCAGTTCCCATTTGTACCTCTGGTAGAATTCGGCTGTGAATCCATCTGGTGCTGGGTTGTTTTTGGTTGGTAGGCTATAAATTACTGCCTCAATTTCAGAACCTGTTATTGTTCTATTCAGGGATTCGACTTTTTCCTGGTTTAGTCTTAGGAGGGTGTATGTGTCCAGGAATTTATCCATTTCTTGTAGGTTTTCTTATTTATTTGTGTAGAGATGTTTATAGTATTCTCTGATGATAGTTTGTATTTCTGTGGAATCAGTGGTTTTATCCCCTTTATCATTTTTTTATTGTGTCTATTTGATTATTCTTTCTTCTTTTAGTCTGGCTAATGGTCTATTTTGTTAATCTTATCAAAAAATCAGCCCCTGGATTCATTGATTTTTTGAAGGGTTTTTCGTGTCTCTATCTCCTTCAGTTCTGCTCTGATCTTAGCTATTCCTTGTCTTCTGTTAGGTTTAGAATTTATTTGCTCTTGCCTCTCTACTTCTTTTAATTGCGATGTCAATTTTAGATCTTTCCTGCTTTCTCCTGTGGGCATTCAGCGCTCTGAATTTCCCTCTAAACACTGCTTTAGCTGTGTCCCAGAAATTGTGGTAAGTTGTGTCTTTCTTCTCTCTGGTTTCAAAAACTTACTTGTTTCTGCCTTAATTTTGTTATGTACCCAGTAGTCATTCAGGAGCAGGTTGTTCAGTTTCCATGTAGTTGTGTATTACTGAGTGAGTTTCTTAATCCTGAGTTCTTATTTGATTGCTCTGTGGTCTGAGAGACTGTTTGTTATGATTTCCATTCTTTTGCGTTTGCTGAGGAGTGTTTTACTTCCAATTATGTGCTCAAGTTTAGAATAAATGTGTTGTGGTGCTAAGAAGAATGTATATTCTGTTGATTTGGGGTGGATAATTGTGTAGATGTCTATTAGATCCCCTTGGTGCAGAGCTGAGTTCAAGTCCTGAGTATCCTTGCTGATTTTCTCTCATTGATCTGATATTGACAGTGGGGTGTTAAATTCTCCCACTCTTATTGTGTGGGAGTCTAAGTCTCTTTGTAGGTCTCTATGAACTTGCTTCATGAATCTGGGTGCTCCTATATTGGGTGCATATATATTTATGATAGTTAGCTCTTGTTGCATTGATCCCTTTACCATTATGTAATTCCCTTGTCTTTTTTTTTATCTTTGTTGGTTTAAAAGCTGTTTTATCAGAGACTAGGAATGCAACCCTGCATTTTTTGCTTTCCTTTTGCTCGGAAAATTTTCCTCCATCCCTTTATTTTGAGGCTACTTGTGTCTTTCCACATGAGATGGGTCTCCTGCATACAGCACACCGAATGATCTTGACTCTATCCAGTTTGCCAGTCTGTGTCTTTTAATTGGGGCATTGAGCCCATTTGCATTTAAGATTAATATTGGTATGTGTGAATTCGATCCTGTCATTATGATGCTAGCTGCTAATTTGGCCCATTTGATGATTCAGTTTCTTCATAGTGTTGATTGATGGTCTTTACAATTTGATATGTTTTGGCAGGGGCTGGTACTGGTTTTGCCTTCCCATATTTAGTACTTCCTTCAGGAGCTCTTGTAAGTCATACCTGGTGGTGACGATATCTCCCAGCATTTGCTTGTCTGTAAAGGGTTTTATTTCTCCTTCACTTGTGAAGCAAAAACTGCGGGAAAATGACATTTATGTTTTTCTTTCCTGGAGAGCATAGATCTTCCTTCCTCCCACTTTTTATTATACATCACATATACACACATATGTAAATACATATATATAATCAATTTATAGTATATACTTGAGTATTGAATATGAGATGGTACTGAGATTTAGCAGGGTCAGAATACATTAGAAGCAGAATCAGAAATGATCAGGATAACACTGTAAGTCATATCTGGTTAACTTTGTTTATATATTCTTGCCATTCAAAATTAATAAATTACTTTTTAACTTAAAAATAACTAAACCAATTACAACTTTTTTGTAAATTATAAACTTGGGAGTCCTTGTCATCTTCATTAGTTATATACAATGTTGTCACTACTGAATTTTAAGTAATATTAATATTAACATAATAAAATATCCTATATTTAGTCTTACTATCCCTCATTTTTATTCATGTTTATAGTGGAACATCTGTTTGGCTGACATTTTAAAGTGCCTGCCCTAAAATAGGCTTACAAATGTCATTTAACACTTCGTATAACTGAAAGTACTAAGTCTAAAAGTTTGTCATAATAAAACAAGGTCATATTTACATCATTAAAAAAACTAAAGTGGTTTAAACATAAATCACTTTTTTTTGTTTAAGTGGGTTATACAATATTTTATTTATTTATTTTCATGTTCTTTTTTTCTGTTTTTTTTTTATTATACTTGAAGTTTTAGGGTACATGTGCACAATGTGCAGGTTTGTTACATATGTATACATGTGCCATGTTGCTGCACCCATCAACTTGTCAGCACCCATCAACTCGTCATTTACATCAGATATAACTCCCAATGCCATCCCTCCCCTCTCCCCCCTCCCCATAATAGGCCCCAGTGTGTGATGTTCCCCTTCCCGTGTCCAAGTGATGTCATTATTCAATTCCCACCTATGAGTGAGAACATGCGGTGTTTGGTTTTCTGTTCTTGCGATAGTTTGCTGAGAATGATGGTTTCCAGCTGCATCCATGTCCCTACAAAGGACACAAACTCATCCTTTTTTCTGGCTGCATAGTATTCCATGGTGTATATGTGCCACATTTTCTTAATCCAGTCTGTCACTGATGGACATTTGGGTTGATTCCAAGTCTTTGCTATTGTGAATAGTGCCGCAATAAACATATGTGTGCATGTGTCTTTATAGCAGCATGATTTATAATCCTTTGGGTATATACCCACTAATGGGATGGCTGGGTCATATGGTATTTCTAGTTCTAGATCCTTGGGGAATCACCATACTGCTTTCCACAATGGTTGAACTAGTTTACAATCCCATCAACAGTGTAAAAGTGTTCCTATTTCTCCACATCCTCTCCAGCACCTGTTGTTTCCTGACTTTTTAATGATTGCCATTCTAACTGGTATGAGATGGTGTCTCATTGTGGTTTTGATTTGCTTTTCTCTGATGGCCAGTGATGATGAGCATTTTTTCATGTGTCTGTTGGCTGTATGAATGTCTTCTTTTGAGAAATGTCTGTTCATATCCTTTGCCGACTTTTTGATGGGGTTGTTTTTTTCTTGTAAATTTGTTTGAGTTCTTTGCAGATTCTGGATATTAGGCCTTTGTCAGATGAGTAGATTTCAAAAATTTTCTCCCATTCTGTAGGTTGCCTGTTCACTCTGATGGTAGTTTCTTTTGCTGTGCAGAAGCTCTTTAGTTTAATTAGATCCCATTTGTCAATTATGGCTTTTGTTGCCATTGCTTTTGGTGTTTTAGACATGAAGTCCTTGCCCATGCCTATGTCCTGAATGGTATTACCTAGGTTTTCTTCTAGGGTTTTTATGGTATGAGGTCTAACATTTAAGTCTCTAATGCATCTTGAATTAATTTTCATATAAGGAGTAAGGAAAGGATCCAGTTTCAGCTTTCTACTTATGGCTAGCCAATTTTTCCAGCACCATTTATTAAATAGGGAATCCTTTCCCCATTTCTTGTTTCTCTCAGGTTTGTCAAAGATCAGATGGCTGTAGATGTGTGGTATTATTTCTGAGGACCCTGTTCTGTTCCATTGGTCTATAGCTCTGTTTTGGTACCAGTACCATGCTGTTTTGGTTACTGTAGCCTTGTAGTATAGTTTGAAGTCAGGTAGCGTGACGCCTCCAGCTTTGTCCCTTTGACTTAGGATTGTCTTGGCAATGCGGGCTCTTTTTTGGTTCCATATGAACTTTAAAGCAGTTTTTTCCAATTCTGTGAAGAAACTCATTGTAGCTTGATGGGGATGGCATTGAATCTATAAATAACCTTGGGCAGTGTGGCCATTTTCACGATATGATTCTTCCTATCCATGAGCATGGTATGTTCTTCCATTTGTTTTTGTCCTCTTTGATTTCACTGAGCAGTGGTTTGTAGTTCTCCTTGAAGAGTTCCTTTACATCGTTAGATTCCTAGGTATTTTATTATCTTTGAAGCAATTGTGAATGGGAGTTCATTCATGATTTGGCCCTCTGTTTGTCTGTTACTGGTGTATAAGAATGCTTGTGATTTTTGCATATTGATTTTGTATCCTGAGACTTTGATGAAGTTGCTTATCAGCTTAAGGAGATTTTGGGCTGAGATGATGGGGTTTTCTAAATATACAATCATGTCATCTGCGAACAGGGACAATTTTACTACTTCTTTTCCTAACTAAATACCCTTGATATCTTTCCCTTGCCTGATTGCCCTAGCCAGAACTTCCAACACTATGTTGAATAGGAGTGGTGAGAGAGGGCATCCCTGTCTTGTGCCGGTTTTCAAAGGGAATGCTTCCAGTTTTTGCCCATTCAGTATGATATTGGCTGTGAGTTTGTCATAAATAGCTCTTACTATTTTGAGATACGTTCCATCAATACCTAACTTCTTTTTTTCTTATTTTTCTTTGTCTTTGTGGTTTGATGAAATTCTGTCATGTTGCCGTTTTATATTTTTCCCTTGCTTCTTGTGTGATTGTTTTATACAAACTGTGAATTTTATATCTTTTGTGAGTTTTTGTGAATCTCAACCTTTTGTTTCCATGTTTAAGACCCTTTTGAGCATTTCCTGTAGGACTAGATTAGTGGTGACAAAGTCTCTTAGCATTTGCTTGTCTAGGGAAAACTTTAATTCTCCTTCATTTATGAAGCTTATCAAAAGGATACAAACTTCTGGCTGACAGTGTTTTTCTTTAAGCACTTTGTGAAGATACCATCTCGTTCACTTCTGGCCTCCAAGGTTTCTGTTGGAAAGTCTGCTGTTAGTTTGATGCAGTTTCCTTTATAGGTGACTAGATACTTTACTCTCGCTAATTTAAAAATACTTTCACTTTTACTTTAGACCTTCTGAATAGAATATGCCATGGTTAAGTCCTTTGTGCAACGTATTTTCCTGGGGATCACTGGGCCTCCTGTATCTGGATGTCTGACTCTCTTGATAAACTTGGGAAGTTTTCATTGATTATTTCATTATATATATTTTCTAAAGTTTTGGTCTGTCTACGTCTGAGGGTGATATGGTTTGGATCTATGTCCCCACTCAAATCTTATGTTGAATGTGGGGCCCCAGTGTTGGAGGTGGGGCCTACTGGAAAATGATTGGATCATTAGGGCAGTTTCTCATAAATGGTTTAGTATCATTTCCTTGGTGCTGTTCTTGTAATAGTGAGTGAGTGAATTATTATGAGATGTGGTTGATTGAAACTGTGTAGTGTGCACCTTCCTTGCCTTCTCCTACTCCAGCCATGTGATGTGCCTCACTCCCCCTTTGCCTTCTGCTATGATTGGAGGCTTTCTAAAGCCTCCTTAGAAGCAGAAGCCGCTGTGCTTTCTGTATATCCTGCAGAACTGTGAGTCAATTAAACCTCTTCTCTTTATAAATTATCCAGTCTCAGGCATTTCTTTATAGCAGTGCAAAAATGGACTAATAGAGGATGATATCAGGAATACCGATAATTCATAAGTTCCATCACTCTGTGTAGTCCCAGACATCTTGAAGATGTTCATTCTTATTCTTTTTTTTTTTTTTTGTCTGACTGGATAATTTCAAAAGACCTGTCTTCAATTTCTAAGATTTGTTATTCTGATTATTTTATTATTAATGATTTCAATGTATTTTGTATTTCTTTCAATGACTTTTTTAGTTTCAGATTTTTTGCTTGCTTTTTCTTTAAAATATTGATCTCTCTGGTAAATTTCTTGGTTCTTATCCTGAATTGATTTTCTGATTTCTTTGTATTTGTTTCTAGATTTCTGTTGTGAAGGGGTGGCCTGCCCCTCTACACCTGTGGGTATGTCTCATCAGTTGAGACGAGAGACTGAGAAAAGAAATAAGACAGAGATAAAATATAGAGAAACAACAGTGGGCCCAGGAGACCGGCACTCAGCATACCAAGGATGTGCACTGGCACCGGTCTCTTGAGTTCCCTCAGTTTTTATTGATTATTATTTTCACTATCTCAGCAAGAGGAATGAGGTAGGAGAGCAGGGTTATAATAGCAAGAAGGTCAGCAAGAAAACATGTGAGCAAAATAATCTACGTCATAATTAAGTTCAAGGGGAGGTACTATGCCTGGATGTGCACGTAGGCCAGATTTATGTTTCTCTCCACCCAAACGTCTCAGTGGAGTAGAGCAGCATTGCTGCCAACATGTCTCTCCTCCTGCCATAGGGCAGTTTTTCTCCTATCTCAGAAATGAACAAATGTACGATTGGGTTTTATACCGAGACATTCAGTTCCCAGGGGCAGGCAGGAGACAGTGGCCTTCCTCTGTCTCAACTGCAAGAGGCTTTCCTCTTTTACTAATCCAACTCAGCACAGACCCTTTACGGGTGTCGGGCTGGGGGATGGTCAGGTCTTTCTCATCCCATGAGGTCATATTTCAGACTATCACATGGGGAGAAACCTTGGGCAATAGCCGGCTTTCCAGGGAAGAGGTCCCTGCGGCTTTTCACAGTGCATTGTGAACCTGGTTTATCGAGACTAGAGAATGGCGATGACTTTTCCCAAGCATACTGCTTGTAAATATTTTGTTAACAAGGCACCTCCTGCATAGCCCTAGATCCCTTAAACCTTGATTCCATACAACACATGTTTCTGTGAGCACAAGGTTGGGGCAAAGTGGCTGGGGCAAAGTTACAAATTAACAGCATCTCAGCAAAGCAATTTTTCAAGGTACAGGTCAAAATGGAATTTCTTATGTCTTCCCTTTCTACATAGACTCAGTAACAGTCTGATCTTCCTTTCTTTTCCCTACATCAGTTTCTGAGCCCCAACTCTATATCTATCTATTCTTGTCTCTCTCTTTCTCTCTCTCTCACGTGTGCTCTCTTTCTCCCCACCTGTGCATCGATCTGTTCATTCATCCATCCATCCACTGCCCATTTATCTATCTCCCAGACTCACCCAGAATAATCTCCCTTTTGATTAACTAAAGCTGAGTGACTAGAGACCTTAATTGCACTGCACATTCCTTCACCTTTGCCATCTAATGTGACCTAATTATAGAGTAATCTCCCATCTCATTCATATTCATATTCACAAATCTTGAGTGTTTTCCCTACACCAGATTCTTCTAAACATATTGGTTCCCAGGTGTTCATAATGGCTTCACGAGCTAGACATTGTTGCCCTTGGTTTACAGACAAAGTCATAGACACTCAAGTTTAAGTGACTTGCCCAGTGGTAGCAGAATCAGATTCCACATTTGTGGCCTTGTGGCCTTGTATGCCAACCCTTCCCGACAGGGGAGAAGCCCATAGCACTGATGTGAGAAAACAAATGCAGGTTTGGATCCCGGCTTTGTGGTGGGATTTGGGCTGAGTGATAGCACCTTCTTGTGCCTCAGTCTCCTCCACAATAAGAAGAAAAGGTTTGTTGTAAGGATTAAATGTGATATGATGTAGAAAGTGCTCAGAATCTTGCCTGGCATAATATCACAGGCTATGGTTACTGTTTATTTTGATTAGCATTGCTATTATTGTTACCACTGTTAATACTACCCCATAGTAAGAATGTAACAACTTCAGTAGCAGAAGGAGAGGAGGAAAGTGATGCCCTCACAAACCGATGAACCTGGGTGGGAAGTAGGGTGTGCTTGGACACAAATTTCCTATCTGGTATTATTTCTTATTCCCCAAATTTCTTCCAGATTCATGAACATCGTCACAGGACTCAAGTGACTATAATTCAGTAAGTCCAAACCACTAACATTATGTCTGATTAGCTAGTCTTAATTGACATTAAGATAAATAACTTTTCAAATTATTTTTCCCTGTGAAATTGAGACATGTTAGAGGTCAACCATCAGTAATTTAAATCAATGAATTAAGACAAATGTAATTTAGTGCTTGCTGAGAAGAGAGAGAAAATTTTTTAATGTGCTAATCAACTCACCCATGTTGATAGTTAGGGGAAAATTCTGAAACACATTAATCAGCTGTGGGTGAAAGAGCTCAGAGACAGTATCATGCTGTTAAGAGCATAAACGAGCAGTAATGGTTGAAGAACAAGCAGCACTTGGCTTTCTTGGTCTCCTGCCAGTAGAGATCCTCATCACCATCATCTCATTTTCTCTCACTTGCAGTTGAAAAGTCCAGCCTTCAAGCATAGTGCCCACTGTCTGTAAAGAACACAGCTTGACATTTATTTTTGCTACGTATTTCTCACCCATCCCACCTCCTTTCTCATTTCAGGCTCCTGCTGACATCGATGTCTGAAAGTTTAAAATGTATCTAAGTAAATTTTCCTCCAAGTTTGATTGTGCAGTGATGAAGCCACAGATTTGAACTGGGGATGAGAGCATGTGGAAGAGCCACCCATTTCCTGCATGTTGTGAGTTGCGGTGGCCCAAAGCTGACAACAGAGGCAAAGGCATAGCACAAATCCAAGAGTTGGAGTCAGGGCAGCACAGTCTGACTCTGTAGTTGTAGAGGTAGCCTTGAGATGCTAAACATAGCTTTTTGTTGCTTTCAGCTTCTGTCGTGATAAAAAAAGAAATGTCAACTTTAGATTTCACACTCTATTTAAGTTGTGAAAAATGAGAGAATACTGAATCAGTTGTGATTCTTTCTATTGAAAGTGATAAAACTTGACACAAACTGTCTTGAGCAAAAATGGGAATTTATTGGCTTATGCAAGCAAAAATATTGGGATGTGTTCAGCTTAAGGCAGAATTAAAACCAAGAATTAAAACAAAGCTCTCAGAATTTTCATTGCCAAGCCCCGCTTTCCCTCCATACACTCTAGCCAGGGAGCTCTAGCTCTCCCATCATGGTGACAGGTGGATGAGCCATCTCCGCCTCACAGTCTTTCAATTAAGATGAGCAGGAAGCACATGACAATCTTTTCTGTGGACCCCAGAGTACTGCCTTTACTAGTTCACACTGGAGTGACCTGGCAGTACACACTGAAGTGTGGTAGTCAAGAGCTCAAGCTCTAAGTAATTTCCTGGTTTGCAGCCCAGACCTGAGACCTGAGGAAACTTAGCAACCCTCTCTGAGCTTTATCTATAAAGAGGGCTGGTACCTACTGCTTAGGGAAAGTATGAAACTCAGATAGGCTTATGCAGACCAAGAGCACAGGACAGTGTGGATGACACATTGCAAGAGCCCAGTGAATGTTAGCTGCCGTCATCATATCCCCACCCTGAGCCAGTCACAGGGCCAGAGGAGTGATCCGAAATGATTGCTTGGGCACTAATCTGAGATTCTGTGCCTGGGCAGACCACCCAGGCAGAGAAGAGGAAGCGCAGACCTTCACATTAAGTTTACGTCATCCCCAGGGGAGACGAACCCATGTTATAATGTGGGTGGGACACCTCATGACATGAGGACAGGGGTCTTGCTTCTCCTTCTGCTCCTCAGCTGTGCTGGAGCTATGTGTGCTGCAGTGAGCGCCAGCTCCCTCCACCCTGGAATTCTGCTGATCTCAGCGGCTTGGTTGGTTTGCTTCCTCTGGCTCTCACGCTAGATGAAGTTGCAGACTCATCCATGTGTAAGAACTGTCCAAGGGGTGCTTGAAGGGCATTCTCACCATTGCATTGCATTGCATTGCCAAGCTACAAACACAGCTTTATGCTCCAAACTCTTCTAGCTCAAGAATATCAACAGTGCTTGGCTTTTACTGAGGCTGCTTCCATTGTTGGGAAGCAGCCTTCCATCTATTCAGAATGAGAGCCACCACACCAATTCAAAATGATGAAGCTTAGAAGGGGAAACAATGTCCCCAATGGGAAGCTGACAACCAGCCCCTTGCTTTGACCGAAGTGGCTTCTGTGGGCGCCTGGAGCAGAGCATGGGTGTGACTCACAGGGCTTCACCTCCGTGACAATGGGAAGTCAGGATGGAAGGAAGGAGTTGGGGCTGGGAGTGGGGGCACAGGCTCTTATCCTTAAAACCAGGAATTCTTGGAGGGAGGTCTCATGATATCCCTGAGCCTCAGTTTCCTTATCTGTGAAAGAGGAAAATAATTCCGGCCTCACTGAACTGATGTAAGGACTGAATGAGGTGGTGTGTACAAGTGGCCAGTGAACAGCAAGCCTTGGTACATTGTTAATATGCAGGATTTCATCATTGCTCTAAAGTTAAATTAGGAATAATCTTGACCTGCCCATGCCCATTCCTTTTTTCCTTCATTCATTCTTCCATTAAGAACGACACAGAGCCTTTGTCTTCCTGGAAGTCGAACCACTCCCAGGGGATGTGTCTTCCCTCCTTTCAGTCCTCTAACCATAGTAAATGAGCAGATTGCTCTCTGTCTTGACTTTACTTTTCAAATTAACTTTTAAAATCTATCCCCACTGAGGAAAGGAATGCTAATAAAACCTCCCACATTAGACCAGGTTGCAAAAGAAGTCATACACAAAATACTTTCCCAGGTTCACCAATTGCTAGTTTGACATCATGGTCCTAGGTGCGCCTAACAGCCACCAGCTTGATACATGGCCCTGAGTCACCTTGTCCCCTTAGACAAACCTGTCCATTGGTCAGTAAGCAGTTCTCTGTTGTTTTTGATCCATTTGTGCCACTCCCGTGGGCAGGCCCTTGCTCTGCTCAGCATGGAGGGTCTATCTCTTGGCTGCTTTTAAGCCTAGTCTCAAAATATCTGTGGGGTTTTCAGTAAGCTGGTTAAACTCTCTAGGCCTCAGTTTCTTCAGTCATAAAACAGGAGAGAAGTCAAAATCACCTCTCAGGTTGTTAGTCTAACCGAGGCAAATGAGTGCTCTCAGTAAAACTGCAAAGTGCCATACAGCTGGCAGCTGTACCAAACTTGCCTTCCTCCTCCTCCTCTTCTATCCTCCTCCCCCTGCTCCTGCTTGGTATGGCTTGGATCTGTGTCCCTACCCAAATCTCATGTTGAATTGCTATACCCAGTGTTGGAGGTGGAGCCTTGTTGGAGGTGACTGGATCACGGGGGCAGCTTCTAATGGTTTAACACCATCCCCATACTGCCGTCTCGTGGTAGAGTTCTCGCAAGATCTGACTGTTGAAAAATGTGTAGCACCTCCCCACTCTCTCTTTCTCCTGCTCTAGCTGTGTTAAGATGAGCCTGCTTCCCCTTCGCCTTCTGCCATGATTGTAAGTTTCCTGAGGCCTCCCCAGAACCCGTTATGCTTCCTGTACAGCCTGCAGAACCATGAGCCAATTAAATTTCTTTTCTTTATCAATTACCCAGTCTCAGGTATTTCTTTACAGCAATGCGAGAATGGCCTAATACACTGCTTTTCCTCTTTCTCCTCTACTCCCACCCTTTTTTTTTTTAACCTGTGGCAGATTTGAGGATAAAATTACATAATGCAAATGAAAGATCTCTAAAAACTACAGAGTTCCATGAAGTTTTATCTCCATCATCAATATTACATTCAACTGCTACTTGATGATTAATGTGCAACAAATTCTGTCTCCCAGCTACAATCAAACACGTAGAAGAGCAGGTTGCAATCATGTTTCCCCAAGTTCGCTTTTCCTGATAGATGCTCTATTTTCCAGTCTTTATTTTTTCATTTAAAAAGTTCCACCCCAGAACCTCACTCCAACATTTTGAAAATATACTGAACATATGTGTGCTTTAGAAGCAGGGCCTGAATTAGTATTTGTTTCCTGGTGAACCATTTGATGGAGTTATGCAACGCTGGCATAAATTCACAGCTCATTAAATCAGCCACATAAAACATTATGGGAGCAAACACCTCCCTGAGGAGGCTAGTGGAAAAGAATAAGGAAGCCACAGCCCACATCAAGCCAGACGCCTAATCAGAGCCAACGGTACACACAGAAAGTGCTGACGAAGAGCTTCAGTAGGGTGCCGCATTGGAGTAAATTCTGTAATTGTTAATCAAGTAGGCATTATCATCCTTGATATTTCATTCACCACCTAGGTATCAGGAGACACTCACCTGTCTTCTTGTTATTACATATTTTGCAGGACAATGCACTGAGAGATTAGAGTTCATAGCAACCGCCATGCATTTTTATTCTTCCTTGGCTGTGGATGTTACTGAGAAACACAGAGCCTTAACAAGGCCTTTCAGATGTAAAATACCGGGGAAACTGGTTATTGTGGGGTTTCACAGAGAGTGATGACAATTAGGAATCCCTGTGCCCCTGATTAATGCGTGTTTATAAACACATGTGAAGTGACTGCCACCCCGCGGAACAACGCAGGAGACAGAGTGTGGTTCTGATGAAGCGGCCTCAATACAGTATCAAAGCTAGGCATCTGAGAGAAGGTTGACCTCTCCTCTCAGGCTCAGGGGGGTTTATTGTGGGGGCTGCCTGATCAGCAATAGGAAGACTGAGACAAACACAGGCCTCAATTTCCAGTATTGCCTGGCTGTGCAATGCTCGGTTGCTAACTCACAGAAATCTAAGAGTTTTATTCAAGACACTTTCACCATCAGCAAGAGAAAAGTATCTCTAGGGTATGATGGTGATGAATCTTAAGGATCCGAAGGGGTTCCTCTTCCCTCATAACTTTCTGCCTTGGGGACAGGTTATTGGCAATGTTTGCTCATTTAAGAAATGTATCACTTAGGATTCTACTAGAGGAAGAGAACCACTAGAAGATCTATATCTACATCTGTATCAACATCTCTACATCTATATCTATACCTATATCTCTATGCGTATATCCATAGTTACATGATACAGATGTAGAGATACGAACATGGATGTATTAGGTTGGTGCAAAACTACTTTTTTTTTTCATTGAAAGTAATGGAAAAACTGGCCAGGCACCATGGCTCATGCTTGTAATCCTAGCACTTTGGGAGGCCAACGCCAGTGGATCACCTGAGGTTGGGAGTTCGAGGCCAGCCTGAGCAACATGGAGAAACCCCATCTCTACTAAAAATACAAAATTAGGCCGGGCGCGGTGGCTCAAGCCTGTAATCCCAGCACTTTGGGAGGCCGAGACGGGCGGATCACAAGGTCAGGAGATCGAGACCATCCTGGCTAACACAGTGAAACCCCGTCTCTACTAAAAATATATATATATATATATATATGCACAAAAGCTAGCCGGGCGAGGTGGCGGGCACGTGTAGTCCCAGCTACTCAGGAGGCTGAGGCAGGAGAATGGCATAAACCGGGAGGCGGAGCTTGCAGTGAGCTGAGATCCGGCCACTGCACTCCAGCCCGGGTGACAGAGCGAGACTCCATCTCAAAAAAAAAAAAAAATACAAAATTAGCCAGGCATGGTGCCCCATGCCTATAATCCCAGCTCCTCAGGAGGCTGAGGTGGGAGAATCACTTGAACTCAGGAGGCGGAGGTTGTAGTGAGCCAAGATCATGCTGTTGCACTCCAGCCTGGGCAACAAGAGCAAAACTCCATCTCAAAAAAAAAAAAAAAGTAATGGAAAAACTACAATTACTTCTGCACCAACCTTAATAGATACATAGAAAAATAAATCTCTATCTCTATACATATGATAGATACATTAATATGGATATGGATATATCTACCTCTATACCTAATTTCCATATCTATATCCATATATTTTTATATCTGTATCTGTACATGTTATAATTTGAATATGCCCCCCAGAAAGCCTCTGTTGGGAACTTAATCCCCAATGTAACAGTGTTGACAGGTGGGACATTTGAGAAGTGATTAGGCCATGAGTGCTTTACTCTCATGAATAGATGAATGCTGGTTAAAAAAGGATCTGAGGCGGCCAGTTTGATCTCTTGCTGTCTCTCACATGGGTTCTTTTCTCCTCCTTTCCACCAGGGGATGATGCAGTGAGAAGGCCCTCACCAGAAGAGGCTGCTCAATCTTGAACTTCCCAGCCTCCAGAATTATGAGCCAAATGCATTTCTGTTCACTATAAATTACTCAGTCTGTGGTATTGTGTTATAGCAGCACAAAACAGACAAAGGAAATGTGCGTGTGTGTGTGCATGCGTGTGTGTGTGTGTGTGTGTGTGTTTTTGAAAAGAGAGCAGGGTAAAGAGATCTCTAAGATCTCTCTGTACAGGGAAATAGAATAGAGGAGTATCTATGTTTATAATCATATATATATATTTGAATCTATCTATACAGGGATATTTATAGATAGATTTCTATCTTTGTATCTAACTTTATATATAGAGAGAGATATGAATATAGACAGAGACGTCGATATAAAGACATAGATACATAGATACACATATATTAAGAGATTTACTGCAAAGGAATTGGCTTACATGACTGGGAAAGCTGTCCAGTGGGAAAGCGGGAGTGCAGGCAGGAAACTCTCCTGTAGGAGCTGACACTGCAATCCCCAGGTAGAGTTTCTTCTTCTTTGGAGAAATCTCCGTTTTGCTCTTAAGGCCTTTTAACTGATTGGATAAGGCCCACCCAGACTATTAAGGATAATCTCTCTCTCTGAAAGCCAGCTGCTTGTAGATGCTGACCACATCTGCCAAATACTTTCACTGAAGCATGTAGGTTAGTGTCTGGTTGAGTCTCTGGGTACATCAGCTTAGCCATGTTGACACATGGAAGTGCCCATCACAGGAAGTGAATGTGAAAATTCTTACTAGGTTTGAGAGCCTAGTAGGAGTGCTGAGAAGTTAAATATGGGAAAATAATTTGGGGGAAGAATTTCCGTCAACTCTTCAGATTATTGGGTGTACCATGGATGTGTCAGTAAACACCAGTCAGCCACAAACATGCCCTTAACACTCTTGCAATAACTCACGGGCTAGCTCATGCACTAGCTCACACATGCACTAACGCTGTGCTCCACCCTGCATGCCTGTGTGAAGCAAGTTCACACTGCACTGGTATCAATCCCAGCGGAGAACTCTGAACACCTTATCCACTGTATCATGAGCTGGAACAATTTCTATCACATGTCTGAGTCTACTGAGGCAGAACACCCTCACAGAAGATACATGAAGCATGTTACTCACAGCAAGGAACAACAGAAGCCTAGGGTTCATGGTAAGCCAGTTCTCCAAGACTCAAGTAAGCTGTTCAGAGTGCAAGGACCTTTTCTCCTTAATTTCTCCATAGCGGAGGGACTCTGGAACACAGCCTACCCTCTGTTTTATATCCTGGGTGAAACATGACTTGTGGGCTAAAGCATTGTAGAACATTCTGTTCTACAAGGGACAAAAACAGAGCCCAGGCTGTTCTGGCCAGTTCATCCTTAGCTCAAGGTATTGTATTCTCAGCATGTTTTATGGTTATTCTTGAGAACTAAAAGTGAGTAAAGGAGGAGAACTGGTTCGGTCCACGGCCAACTGGAGAACTGTCCTGCAGGCTGAATACCAAACTGCCATATGACTCTAGAAGGATGATATGGTTTGGCTGTGTCCCCACCCAAATCTCATCCTGAATTGTAGCTCCCGTAATCTCCATGTGTCATGGGAGAGACCCTATGGGAAGTAATTGAATCATAGGGGTGGGTTTTTCCCATGGTGTTCTCATGATAGTGAATAAGTCTCATGAGATCTGATGGTTTAATAAAGGGGAGTTCCCCTGCACATGCTCTCTTGCCTGCCACCATGTTAAACATAGTTTTGCTTCTCCTTTGCCTTCCGCCATGATTGTAAGATCTCCCAAGCTATGTGTAACTGTGAGTCCGTTGAACCTCTTTTTCTTTATAAATTACCCAGTGTCTGGTATGTCTTTATTAGCAGTGTGAGAACAGACTAATACAATTAATTGGTATCAGGTAGTGTGATGCTGCTACAAAGATACCCCAAAATGTGGAAGCAACGTTGGAACTGGGTAACAGGCAGAGGTTGGAACTGTTTGGAGGGCTCAGAAGAAAACACGAAGAAGTGGGAAAGTGTAGAACTTCCTAGAGACTTGGAGGGCTCAGAAGACAGGGAGATGTGGGAAAGTTCAAAACTTCCTGAAGACTTGTTGAATGGCTTTGATCAAAATGCTGATAGTGATATGAACGATAAAGTCCAGGCGGAGGTGGCCTCAGATGGTGATGGGAAACTTGTTGGGAACTGGAGTAAAGGTCACTCTTGCTATCTTGCTATGCAAAGAGACGGTTGGCATGTTGTCCTTGCCCTAGAGACCTATGGAACTTTGAACTTGAGAGAGATTATTTAGGGTATCTGGTGGAAGAAATTTCTAATCAGCAAAATATTCAAGAGAAAGCAGAGCATAAAATCTTGAAAAATTTGCAGCCAGACAATGCAGTAGAAAAGAAAAACCCATTTTCTGTGGAGAAATTAAAGCCAGCTGCAGAAATTTACATAAGTAATGAAGAGCCAAATGTTAATTGCCAAGACAATGGGGAAAATGTCTCCAGAGTATGTCAGATACATTTGTGGCAACCCCTCCCATCACAGACCTGGAGGCCTAGAAGGAAAAAATGGTTTGTGGGCCAAGCCCAGGAAGCCCCTGCGGTGTGCAGCCTAGGAACTTGGTGCCCTGCATCCTGGCCACTCCAGCCATACCTAAAAGGGGACAAGGTACAACTCAGACTGTGGCTTCAGAGGGTGCAAGCCCCAAGCCTTGGCAGCTTCCACATGATGTTGAGTCTGCAGGTGCATGGAAGTCAAGAATTGAGGTTTGGGAACCTCTGCCTAGATTTCAGAAGATACATGGAAATGCTTGGATGTCCAGGCAGAAGTTTGCTGCAGGGGTGGGACCCTCATGAAGAACATCTGCTAGGGCAGTGTGGAAGGGAAATGTGGGGTTGGAGTCCCCAAACAGAGTCCCCACTGAGACACTGCCTAGTGGAGCTGTGAGAAGATGACCTCTGTCCTCTAGGCCCCAGAATGGTAGATCTACTGACAGCTTGCACTGTGTGCCTGGAAAAGCCACAGACACTCAATGCCAGCCTGTGAAAGCAGCCAGCAGGGAGGCTGTACCCTGCAAAGCCACAGAGGCAGAGCTTCCCAAGGCTGTGGGAGCCCACTTCTTGCATCAGTGTGACCCAGATCCAAGACATGGGGTAAAAGGAGATCATTTTGGAGATTTAAGATTTGACTTTCCTGCTGAATTTTGGACTTGCATGGGGCCTGTAGCCCCTTCAGTTTGGCCAATTTCTCCCATTTGGAATGGATGTATTTACCCAACACCTGTACTCTCATTTTATCTAGGAAGTAACTAACTTGCTTTTGATTTCACAGGCTCATAGGCAGAAAGGACTTGCCTTGTCTCAGATGAGACTTTGGACTATGGACTTTTGAGTTAATGCTGAAATGAGTTAAGACTTTGGGGGACTCTTGGGAAGGCATGATTGGTTTTGAAATGTGAGGACATGAGATTGGGAAGGAGCCAGGGGTGGAATGACATGATTAGACTGTGTCTCCACCCAAATCTCATCTTGAATTTTACTCCCATAATCTCCCAAGTAATGAGAGGGACCTGGTGGAAGGTAATTGAATCATGGGGGCTGGTTTTTCCCTTGCTGTTCTCATGATAGTGAATAAGTCTCATGATATCTGATGGATTCATAAAGGGCAGTTCCCCTGCACATGCTTTCTTGCCTGCTGCCATGTAAGATGTGCCTTTGCTCCTCCTTTACCTTTTGCCATGATTGTGAGGCTTCCCAAGCCATGTGGAACTGTGAGTTCATTAAACTTCTTCTTTTAAATAAATTACCCAGTCTCCAGTATATCTTTATTAGTAGTGTGAGAACAGACTAAAACAAAGGGAGACCCCTTTGTTTTATCCCCACTTTATTGATGATGAAACACAGGTGCAGTCGGGCAGGAAGCTGACAGCGGAGCTAGGATTTGAGCCCAAGAATCCTGTCACCTGAGTTTTTAATCTTTTTTTTCAATAAGGCTTCCAAATGATCTTTGTATTTTGAACCAATTCTGAATTATTCTGTTGAGGCTGATAGGAGTTAGTGCTGATGATCCCAATCATTATCTGTGAAGTTTTGGGCAAGTCATTCTGCCTCTCTGGGTCTCCCTTTTACCACAGGTTAAGTGGGGGTACAGTCCCCATTTTAGGCAGCCTCTTATTTTTAAGATCGCTGACAAGTTTAGAAGGCATAAAGTGTGTGGATATGTTTTATAAATTTTAAGTACTGTGCATATGAGAGAAATCCTTTTCCCTTAACTTCTCATATGCATAATTTTCCCAGCAACTACATCTGTGTTCAGCTTTGCTTAATGAATTGCCCTACACAACAGGCAGGAATAGCTCCATGGCACATGAAGTGTAGTTTAAAACATGGCATCTCTAAAATGCATTTATTTCTAGCCCTTTTTCAATATGATTGAAGAGAAGTTTCATTTTTCTGTATCCCCCTTTCCCTCTCCTGTGTCTCCTAGAACCAGAGGCTCTAGGAGTCCCCAGGGCAGGGTCTCCATCCATGACAGATAGAAGCCTCTGAGACTCCCTGCCCAAGCTCATATCCCCATTGCGAGTAATCTCCTCTGTCCAAGGTTAGCCACCAGGCATCTTGCAGAGGCCCCTAGGGACCCATGTTCAAAATCATAGCCTCTACAAACACCTGTGGTTAGGGTCCTGTCCCTGGCACATCCCAATTGCAAAGTTTGGGCCACTTTTCTCTTTCCTAATGACAGACTCCAGTTACTTCCCTCCAGGATAGTGCAACCCTGATGTGCTTCCCTCTTGAAAACAGCTCATGCCAGCCCTACACGCTGTCCTCCTTCATAAAATGGCAGCCCTGGTTGCAGAGGAGCCTGGGTTTTTGGAAAGAAAAGTCCATTGTCTCCATGGTAAGAAAGTCAAAGGAGCTGCCTCCTCCTCCTCCCCCTCCTTTTTCTTCTCCTCTTCCTCTCCCTTCTCCTCCTCCTCTCCCTTCTCTTCCTTCCCTCTCTCCTCTTCATTTTCCCCTCTCTGGGTCCTCTTCCTCCTCCTCATCTCCTTCCTCCTCCTCCTCCTCTTCCTCTTCCTCATGTTTTTCCTCCTCTATCTCCTCCTCTGCCTTCTTCTTTCTTGTTTAGTCTAACTGTGACTACAAAACACTCTTTTTTTGGTCAGTATCTCACCTCATCAAGTCTATTTTCATAAATAAACAGGCAAGAGGTGAGTTGTAGTGGCTGTAGGTGTTGGAGGTGCCAGTCCTTCACACACACCTCTCACCCACAGTGTTTTGGGTGGAACCTGAAAGTGAGAATGGAGCCCATTTGCAGAGCTCTCCAAGGAAGCCTGTTGCTATGGAAACTTCAGCTTGGCACCGTATGCAAATACCTGTCTCCCTTGAAACTTGCCTGACAGTGATGCTGAGAGAAAATATAGAACACGGTAAAATGGGTTTTTAACTTTTATATAGGGACTGTAAGAGCTGTGCCTGCTAATTAATTATGCACAAGCACTTTGAGAGACAACCTGGTAGACACGTCTGCAGGTAATGGCCTTTTGACAAATTCCCTTCAACTCTTAATTTTTTTAAGGGAACTTTTTTTGGTAAATAGAATGAGAAAAGGAGAGTCAGTTCATTTAGAGCAGGCTGCTGTGGATGCCCATTAGCGGTGCACTCACTGCACAAGATTCACTTCTCCTCATTAGTGTGACATGAACACAACTGCCAAGGGCCCGTCATGGAGAGCATCAGCCCTGTTGCACATGCTCAGGGACAGTCCCACGGGGGCTGTCTCAAATAAATGAAAAGCGTGGGAGGAGCCCCCCCTGAAATGACATACTCTGCCCTCTCGGGGGATGTCTGCCTTCTAAGACCACTCGGGTGATTCTGGCAGTGGATCTGGATTCCAGCTGCCAAGAGGGCATTTTGCGGAGCTCAGAGAGAGGGAGGCATGGAATTTGGGTTCCCTGGGGCTCAGCCAGGTCCTGAGCTCTCCAAGGCTTCCAAGGAGGCAGAGAAGAAATACCTGGGTCCGATGGAGCTCTGGGTGTTACGTTACTGAAGTTTATCATCGCCAGTAAAAGAAGAGGCTAGCAAAGAGGGAAGTGCACACATTAAGGCCAAGGCTGGAAATATCAGTCAAACAGGGGAAGCATTTAGCAGTCCCCCATTGCTCATGACCCCCTGTGCTGAGTCACATTGTTTATACCTTTAGGACCTGGATGGGCCCTGATAAGGAAGCAGCCTCAGAAGCCTTCCAGAAGCAAGCCCGGAAGCACTGGTCACTCGAGTCCACCCTGTAATGTCTGGGTCCTTCTCAGTGGGGTGGGAAGACCACAGAGGACAGAGGGAGCTGAGATGGTGCAATCCTGGGGCCCAAGAAGCAGACACAAAATAGAAGTCAGGCAGCAGGGGTGCAGGTGGAGGCAGTTCTCCTGCAGTGGGGTGTCAGGGCGTTGGCACAGGGATGCAGCGGGCCTGATGGTGGAGGAACTGCAGGTGCCCTGCTAAGGCCAGAATCTGCCTGGACCCCAGAAAGCAGATCCCACAGCAAAGTCACGTGGCCGTATTCCATCCACAGAACGACTCTCCGGAGTGGGTCCCACATTCCCTTTACGGATGAGGAAACTGAGGCCCAGTGAGGTGCGAGAGACTCGGCCTAGGGCACAGTCCACCATCTGCTGAGGCCTCATGATTAACTTGCATCCACTTGAGGCTCCTCTATCGTGAGCGTATCACGGGAGAGGTGGGTTATGCTGCAGTTGACTAGTTCCCTCTCCAAAATCTTATGTTGAAGTTCTACCCACCAGTAACTTAGAATGGGACCTTACTCGGAAATATGATCCTGTGGTTGGAATTGGTTAAGTCAAAATGAGGACATACTGGAGCAGGGTGGGCTCCTAATCGGTTGGACTGGTGTCCTTATAAAAAGGGAGATGCAGGCTGAGAGGCACAGGTGCAGGGAGAAGGCCAGATGGAGATAAAGGCAGACATTGAGGTGATACATCCGTAAGCCGAGAAGTGCCAAAGATTGCCAGCAACCGCCAGCAGGTAGGAGAGGCGTGGGGCAGGTTTTCCCTCATAGCTTCAGAAGAAACCAGCCCTTGATCTTAGACTTCTAACCTCCAGAACTGGGAGATGATAAGTTTCTGTTGGTTTAAGTATCCAGTCTGCAGCAAACATCCCCCAACCCTGCAGCTACAGGATGTGGCTCAGGTCAGACTACCCCTAAGGTACATTCCACATGAGGGCTGGCAATGGGCATTGATGCCTTTACTGACATTGTTGATGCCTCACCCTGGGCATCGGCCGCTGGCAGAAATGTGGCTGGGAGTGGCAGGGACCATGGAACCATCGTGACCTGGGGTGAGGAAGGTGTTGAGCAACTACGCTTGGGGACGTTCAGCTCTGGGCTTTAGGATTCAATAGACACCGTATCGTTGTACAGTTGCTTGCAGTGGCTATGCTCGTTTCTGTAGGTGAGCTCTTTTGATCCTAATGGCCATGTGGCCAAGAAAACAGGCAAGTGTTCCTACAGGCCACACTCTCCCAGCTGCCGAGTGGTGGAGGTGAGCTGCAAGGAGCTTCTCCCAGGCCCGATGGTGAGTGCCTATCATCTTCCACGCTGCTGGCCCCCGGTCTCTATTCTGAGGCAATAGCCGGAAAGTCAGTAATATTTCTCTAGGGGAATTTCAACTGATGAATTGTTTAGTAGGTAAAATTCACTTCCTCCATACTTGGAAATGTAAACAGAAGTGATTATAGTCTGATTTGTAGCAAATGGGCAAAAGTAAGGAGTGCACTCTTCTGTTACAATAGAGGGGAACTGTGGCACACTCCTTGCTGGCACTGCCAGCTCCTCTGGACGGGTCAGGGCAGATATGGGGCAGAACCCAGGCCACCTCAGGGATGGAGGGTCAACTCCTTCCTGAGAGACCCTTTGCCACACAGCGTGGCCCTAAGCTCCCAGATTTCACAGTCAAGGGAGATGCTTTGAAAATTCAGAATCAAGGCTGTGGGTGCCACAGACACATGGAGGAACAGTCTTCAACCAGACTGAGTCCAGGGCTTGTTTCTTGTACCTCCTTCTGCCCCAACACACACACATATCACATGCATGTGCACACACCACACACACGTACCACACACAACCTCCCATATACACACATGCCCACACACCACACAATCCCCTATACACACGAATGCACATGCACTACACACCGTGCACACACACTGCACAACCTGCCATACACATGCATGCCCCACACACACTCTTCTTTTGTAACCTTCTCTCTCACTCAGTGCTTTGAGGGTAGGGATCTCTTATGCAATGGGAACAATGCAAAGATGCTGATCCACAGTCCTCCGTTCACCAAGGTCAGTCCCTACACACCAAGGGCTTTGCTCACACCTGCTCATTCTAGTCCCTTCTGCAGCCAGGCAGAGAAATCTGGGCTTTGGAGACATGGCTTGTCCACACTGTGAATCTCCTTAGTTGCAGAGCCAGAACCTGTGGTCAGGTCAGAGGACCTGGAGTGGGTTCCCCCAGCACCTCGCTTGCTGTGTCCCCAAGCCCATCACCTCCCACCTCCTCTTTCAGTTTCCCAGAGAACACCTGATGGAGAAACAGATTCCTTCCCTGGCCTGCTGGGTTCTCCTCTCAGGAATGGAGAATTCAGCTTGTGAAGGAAGAAAATGGAAGTCGAAGTACAGGCTCAGGGGCTGTCTGGGTGGCCTTCTCTCCTTTAGAGGATAAGGGTCCCTTCGCCCTAGCCCCATCCCTGACACTTAGGCAGAGCTGCTGAAATTTTGTGTCATTATCAGCTCCAATGGGTTCTGACAATACCATGATTTCTGTATCGTTTACAAGTTTGAAGCAAAGGACAATGTTTAAACCCAAAGAATGAATCTTTCAGAGTAGAATTTTTCAGTGCTGAGAACATTTGGGTGCATTATATTCTATTCAATGCCTGACCAGCTGCTGCTCGTACCTTCCCTCTTAGAACTGAGAATTCACACCTGTGCCCTCAGATCCGCAGCCTCTGGACACCATTGGGCTCAGCCCTTCATTTTCAGCCCACAAATGACAGTATTGAGCTGGATGCTCTTAGGGACCCTTCTGGCACTGGGTCTGGGATGGAGACCCTCCCTTTAAAGAGTTCTCTACCTGGGCCTGCAAAACCAGCAGGCCTTCAAACAGTGCTGTCCCCCCGTCCTCTCTACACAGAGGCTCGCTAGGACTACCCCCAAGATGGCATCCTCTGGCCAAAGGCTCCTTGTGGAGCCTGACCCTTTCTAAGCCCAAGGACGCTGCCTAGGGCTAACCCTGCAGAGCTGAAACCCAGCTTGTCCCACGTTTAGATAACAATGTCAGCTAAAGTCGGTGAAGTGATTAAGAATAGTAAATTGAAGTCAGAATAATTTGTAAGCGCTCTGGATTGCCACAGCCTAGGTCCTCTCCGATCTTCCCAGCTTCCCAGCTTTATCTCTAGTGTATTTTATGCAAATTACTCTCTCCTTTTCTCTTTCTTTCTCCCTCTCCTTCCCTCTTCCTCCCCACCCCACAACTTTCTAGTAGAAGAGCCTGGCTGGGCTTCCTCAGATTTTTTTAAAGTAGAAATTTAAATACAATATCTAAAGCTTTTAGCTTTACTTATGGCAACACAAAAACTCCAATTATCAATTAGAACTGGTAATGTTTTATAGACTATTCTCTTTATTAGTGCCATATTGCAGCTAATTCTAGAGAATATTTCTCGGAAATGTCCCTGGGTTATCGTTTTGCTGACTCGCTTTTGCAAAAGATTTAAGATGCCAGCGAGTGCCCACCTGAGCCTGCCAAGGGCTCCCCGATGCTATTCTTCAGCCTTCCTGGGCCGACACAGCCCTGGGCTCCCTCCATGCTGGAAAGGTGACGGCGTTCAAGCGCCCTGCAGTGTTCAGTCTTCACATAGGAAATTCACCAATCCCTTGACATGTGGGTTTGCTTTGGGTCTTTAATCACTGCTAAACTTACCCCCAAAGTACCTAGCAAGACCCAGGGAGGCCACATCCTTCATCATTTTCCTGCCAGGATCTCTGCCAGGAGACAACAAGAGGCACCTGCTCTGCAGGGCTCGTCCCCAGAGCTCGCCAGCCCAGCCCCAGGAGCCCTCCAGAAGGCCCCCATTCACAGACTAAATCTCACGCAATTTTGGCACCTCTTCTGTCTTCCAACACTTCAAAGCCATGGCCCACCCTCCCACCAGCAATTTAAGCCAGCTCCAGAGCCAGGACCACCTGCTGTGCACAGAGCGATTTTTCCAAGCTGAAGCTGTGGGTAGACCTTTCAGTCTTCACCTCAAAATGCAGCCCTGCTGGGTGCGTGGACAAAGCCAGAGTTAAAGGAGTTGGGGGTCACAGCCCTTCTTCTAATAAGACACTGTCCATGACCCTATGTTGCTGGATCCTTGGCCACATGCAGTCAGTATCATCCTGGGTTTTCAGTGGCTCAGTAATTTACTTTGAGCTTCAGAACCACAAAGAGGTGGAGCCAAGATTAAACCTGGTCATTCTAGACATGGGTTCTGGATGCTTCCACTGTGCCTTGATACCGAGGGGTCCCTAGGTACACCCTTCTCATTTACAATGGAGTGTTCTGGCTGTTCCTCAGTCCCTTCATTCCAACTTCTCCTTGATTGTGCTACCCAGCACCATGTCTGCACATCTGTTACAGTTTGTTGTTGATGTCATTGATCCTACTCTCATTACATGACTGATCAGTAATTAGGCTGAGCTAAAATTAATTCACAGTCTCCAGAGCCCAGCCCAGAAGCTCCCCCTAGAGACATCTGGCTTATGCTTGCTGCTTGGATGAGGTGGGTGCAAGGTGGATTAAGTGTCTTTGTTTACTTGAGCCGCTATAACAAAGCTCCACCAACCGGGCAGCTCATCAACAAGACATGTATTTCTCCATTTTGGAGGCTGGAAGTCTGAGATCAGGGTGTTGGCATGACTGGGTCCTGGTGATGCCCACTTCCTTGTTGCAGACAACCGGCGTCTTGTTGTATCCTCCCACGGTGGAAAAACAAGAGAGAACCCTCTTGGGTCTCTTTTACAGGGTCCTGTCCTAGTCTGTTTTGTGTTGCGATAAAGAAATAGCTAAGGCTGGGTAATTTATAAATAATAAAAAAGTTTATTTTTTCTCAGATTCTGATGGTTGGAATGTTCATGATTTGGTGTCTGCTTCTGGTGAAGGCCTCAGGCTGTTCCACCCATGGGGAGGGTGAACGGGAACTGGTGTGTGCAGAGACCACATAGCACAAGACAGAGGGGAGGTGCCAGGCTCTTTTTAACAACCAGCTCTCATGGGAATGAATAGAGCAAGAATTCATTGACTCCTGAGACAGCATTAATCTATTCATAGGGGATCCAACCCCATGACCCAGACACCTCCCCCTAGACCCCACCTCCCAATACCACCATGCTGGGAATTTCTTTCTTTCTTTTTTTCTTTGTTTAAAAATTATACGTTGTTCTACTGTACATGTGCACAACGTGCAGGTTTGACACATAGATATACATGTGCCATGTCGGTTTGCTTCACCCATCAACTCATCATTTACTTTAGGTATTTTTCCCAGTGCTATCCCTACCCCAGATCCCCACCCCACGACAGGCCTGGGTATGTGATGTTCCCTTCCCTGTGTCCAAGTGATCTCATTGTTCAGTTCCCACCTATGAGTGAGAACATGCGGTGTTTGGTTTTCTGTCCTTGTGATATTGTGCTGAGAATGATGGTTTCCAGCTTCATCCATGTCCCTGCAAAGGACATGAACTCATCCCTTTTTATGGCTGCATAGTATTCTGTGGTGTATATGTGCCACATTTTCTTTATCCAGTCTATCATTGATGGGCATTTGGGTTGGTTCCAAGTCTCTGCTATTGTGAATAGTGCTGCAATAAACGTATGTGTGCATGTCTTTATAGCAGCATGATTTGTAATCCTTTGGACATATATCTAGTAATGGGATTCCTGGGTTAAATGGTAATTCTAGTTCTAGATCCTTGAGGAATTGCCACACTGTCTTCCACAATGGTTGAACTAATTTACACTCCCACCAACAGTGTAAAAGCATTCCTATTTCTCCATATCCTCTCCAGCATCTGTTGTCTCCTGACTTTTTAATGATTGACATTCTAACTGGCATGAGATGGTATCTCACTGTGGTTTTGATTTGCATTTCTCTGATGACCAGTGATGACGAGCATTTTTTCATGTGTCTGTTGGCTGCATTGATGTCTTCTTTTGAGAAGTGTCTGTTCATATCCTTTGCCCACTTTTTGATGGGCTTGCTTGTTTTTTTCTTGTGAATTTGTTTGAGTTCTTTATCGATTCTGGATATTAGCCCTTTGTCAAATGGGTAGTTTGGAAAAATTTTCTCCCATTCTGTAAGTTGCCTGTTCACTCTGATGGTAGTTTCTTTTGCTGTGCAGAAGCTCTTTAGTTTAACTAGATCCCATTTGTCTATTTTGGCTTTTGTTGCCATTGCTTTTGATGTTTTATTCATGAAATCCTTGCCCATGCCTATGTCCTGAATGGTATTGCCTAGGTTTCTTCTAGGGTTTTTACGGTTTTAGGTCTAACATTTAAGTTTTTAATCCATCTTGAATTAATTTTTGTATAAGGTGTAAGGAAGGGATCCAGTTTCCACTTTCTACATATGGCTAGCCAGCTTGCTGGGAATCAAATTTCAACATGAAATTTGGTGAAAACAAACAAACCAGATGCAAACCACAGCAAGCACAAATCCCATTCTTAAAGGCTTCACCCTCATGACCTAATCACCTCCCAAAGGCCCCACCTCTTAATACCATATCATTGGGGTTTTGGATCTCAACATATGAATTTTGTGGGGCCACATACTTTTAATCCATAACAGTCAGTGAGTCAGCCATTGAGTGGGGACAGAGAGCATCCTTCATTCATTCATTTATTCTTTTGTTTGATGTATTTTTATTGAGTGCTGGGCTGACGTATCTCCTGTCATTGGGACATACAGAATGTAGTTACACAGTTGTACTGTCATGGGGTAAATGAAGGGCTAAGGCCTTGTCTGGATTCTTGTCCCTCCCCACCTCTCATCCCACCAAGGAGGCAGCTCAATGATGGCTTTCAACATGAGAGAAAATTCCTCACCTTTTGTCTCTACAAAAGGTAGAAAAGATAAGTTGTTCAATTCATCCAACAGGATCTGGTGAGCTGAGATGTGTTGATGGTGAAGTCAAGGTCGAGTCCCCTGCTTTCCCAAGTGACTGGCTCGGGAGGAGTCCCTTGGATCTTCTTTTTCAGCAAATACTGTGGCCGCCTGAGTCCAAGGTTGCTGACCTGGGAGGCCTGGCCAGTGTGATTTCTGTTGATGAGATGGTAGAGAGATCCATGTCCCCAGCTAGGCACTTTCAAAAGAGCCACTGAGAGCCTGGGGTTATGGCTCTGCAAGACAGGAGTGTAGGCTTTCCATGCACCTATTCCAAAGGCTTGGTTGGTTGTGGCTCTCTCATTCCTCATTAAATGACCCACGGGACATCCTGAGGGTATTGCTGGCAGTGATCTTAGTTGGCAGAGGCAGGAGGAGCTTGTTATGCCATGAGAAGCTGCAATCTTAGAAAAATCACAGGGATAAAAGAGAGGGATAAAATAACTGAAAGTCTGAGTGACAAATTGAAGGACAGAAGGTGACCATTCAGGATAGGGACTCCCCACTTTATCAAAGCCAGGACTGCTTCCCTTCTCCATGCCGCAGGCAGTGGGCCATTTTCCTTGTGATAGGGTCAACTGATTCAGTGAGGCCAAAGGGGAAACATCTATTTCCATGTTGGCAAGCATGGAGAGATCACTTATTCCCTGACCAATACACTGGGCAAAGCCATATCCACAGATTTCTACAGAACCAAGCAACCAAGTAAGCCTTTTGCAGGTGGGGTGTGGAGCTCAAATCTAAAGGATAATTGACTTTAAGGGACTTTATGTGGTCATTTCTCTCAGCCTCTGGAACCCTCTCAGGAAATGCAGAATAGATAGATGTCCATTGTGAATTCACTGGGTATATGAATGATACAGTTTGCTGTCTCTCCACCAAAATCTCATCTTGAATTGAAACTCCCACAATTCCTACATGTCGTGGGAGATAACCAGTGGGAGGTGATTGAATTATGGGGGTGGGTCTTTCCTGTGCTTTTCTTGTCATAGTGAATAAGTCTCATGAGATCTGATGGCTTTATAAAGGGAAGTTCCCCTGCACAAGCTCTCTCTTGCCTGCCACCATGTAAGATGTGTCTGACTTTTCCACCATGACTGTGAGGTCTCTCCAGCCTTGTGTAACTGTGAGTCAATTAAACCTCTTCCCATTACAACTTACCCAGTCTCGGGCATGTCTTTCTTAGCAGCATGAGAACAGACTAATACGAAGAGCTGTGGCAAACCAAACTCTACCTTGTATTTCATGACTAAGTCAGTATCATGCAAAGAGCACGAACCTGACCTCTCTCAGTCAGGAGGTGCATACATGCTCCTAAAGCTACAATGGCATTCTTCTGACTCGTCCACAAGTACCCCAGGCTAAGCCCAGCTCTACTCCATTGAATTTTCAGTAGAGAACCTTGGCCCTACGTGGCCTGGAGGTCTCCAAATGGAGAGGACTTTGGGAGCTTTCAGAAGACAAGTCACAGACCAAGCCCTGGTCTACAAGAAATTGGGACTTCTCTTCCTGCTCAGCCTGGGAGTTTGGCCTGTGAGAAAATGAACAGAGAATAGAGACCATAAGTACCAATGCCTCTCTTTTGAGTAAACACACATTGACATAAAAGGAATGCCTGGAGTTACAAGAGTGAATGGCCTTCAAGCAGCACAAAAGACTCAGACGGCCCCTGGACACAGGTATTGGGTGAAGAAGGGTCCTTCAGGAGCTGAGATGAAGGCAGCTTTACAAGCTAGGTACCAGGAGTGGGAGAGCACCCACAGTCCAGAATCCAGAACAGGACCCACACATTATGGGGATGCAGAGGTAAGGGACTGATGGTTAATATTGAGTGTCAACTTGATTGAGTTGAAGGATGCAAAGTATTATTTCTGGGTGTGTCTGTGGGGGTGTTGCCAAAGGAGATTAACATTTGAGTCAGTGGACTGGAAAGGCAGACCCATCCTCAATCTGGGTGGGCACCATCTAATCAGCTGTTAGCACAGCCAGAATAAAAAGCAGGTAGAAGATGGAAAGACTAGACTATCTTAGTCTTCCAGCCTCCATCTTTCTCCCATGCTGAATGCTTCCTGTTCTTGAACATCAGACTCCAAGTTCTTCAGCTTTTAGACTCTTGGACCTTCCACCACAGACTGAAGGCTGCACTGCTGGCTCCCCTACTTTTGAGGTTTTGGGACTCAGACTGGCTTCCTTGCTCCTCGGCTTGCAGATGGCCTATTGTGGGACCTCATCTTGGAAACTTGTGAGTCAATTCTCCTAATAAACTCCCCTTTATATGTACACCTATCCTACTAGTTCTGTCCCTCTGGAGAACCTTAATACAGGAACCATCCTCAAAAGCCTGTTTCATAACTAAGGAGGCATCAACAACTCTCCCAGCCGCTGGTGGAGGATGGAAACCTCGCGAGTGCCAAGATTTCAGGTGGGGACTCGGTGGGGGTCCTGTCAGCCCAGGGAGAGAGGACAGAAATTCAGCAAGGACATAGAAGAGAGTGCTTCTACCTTAATCATCACCCTGAGGACCCTGAGGCCAAAGACACCAGAGCTCTTCACTTTCATATACAGTTTCAGAAGCCAGACCCTAACAGATGCGTTGGAAAGATGCCTTTGAAGGGCTCGGTAATGATGGCTCAATGAGGAGTTTTCATTTAGAAATGTGACTCACTGTGGCCAGGCCACGGAGGGCCTGGAGCAGGGCAGACACAGCAGCACTGCTTTCCAATTAATAGATGTGCAAGAACCTCTGTGAGACTCAGATTTGGGCCAACAATCCCAAATCATCTCCCGTGGCTCAGCCCTGAGAGCCACACTAATGAGCTCCTTTCTGTTCTGCGTGGTTTTGTTTTGTTATGCTCCCCAGCAACAGAAGGCATTTCTTTCTTTCCTTCAGGCATGAGATGATTTAAAACTCCCCTTGTTTGCCCCTATGTCCCTCCCTAAGGAATTCTGAGGTGTTCCCTTTGAGGACAGGCATTGGGTCGTTGGTCTCCTTTCTCCGCGGAGGCACATTCTTGTGCCAAGTGTGTCCTCTTAGTGCTGGAACAGGGGGATCTTGGTGAGATGAATGCACTTGGGCTGTTGGAGACTTTCTCAGCTTGGCCTGGGAGACTCTTTCTCAGGCTGGCCTGAGAGCCTCCAGGAAGCACTGTCGGGAGGGAAGAGAACAGCGAGGTCCTTTTCCTAATTCTACTCTGTCTGGCCCAGAGGAGGAATATGGAAGAACCAGGTGCATCCTGCCAGGTAGAGATCCTCCTGCGGGCTTTTTGGAGACACCAGTGCAAGTCAGTAGACAGCTCTCAGTGGCAAAGAGGAGACAGATTAGACAGATGCTGCCCCTTCAAGTGTCTCAGGGGAGAGGGGACCTAAGCAAAGAAACCAGAAATGGGATGTGGGCCACTGGGTCAGCCTGGGGTTTCTGTGCCTCATGCTGGAGTTTTGGGCAAGTCCTACTACTGCCAGCTGGGGGCCAAGTTCATTATACACCATCATGGAGCTTGGCAGCTGAGATGCTTGCTCCTAGGGCAAGTGGATAAATGGATTAGCCGTGCCTATCTTGTTCCTTTTATTTTGCTTTTTAGAAACGTGCACTGAGTATCTTTCCCCTTATCCATTATTTATTCTATTAAGTCATTTTATTGGCATCTTCAAAGGCACAGAAGTGAGATCTGTTCTGCAGTGGCCATTGACTGTCACTGTTTCTCAAGAAGTGGGACTAAGCTTCTTGTTCCATGAGCTGTGGCCGCAGCACCCAGCCTGGGTGGCATCAGCACATGCTCAGAGCTGGGTGGCTCAGATTCATGTCCTGGCTCAATTCCTGACTCAGCCGAGTGACTGTAGGTAGGTGCCTTAATTTCTTTGTGCCTCTGGGATCACATCTGCAACTGGAGGACAATAATAACTTTATCTTATGGGGCAGTGAGGAGTTACTGAATTAATATACACAAAGTGCAGAAATCAGGGCCTGGTGAGGACTAAGTTGGGGTTCTTGATTGTTGCCCAGGATTGGTCAAAGCTTAATTAATTATTTTAGAAATAATTAAGGCAGTAGAAAGAAATCTGGACGGTTATGCTTCCGAGAGCTTACTCTGCATCAGCTGCATGCAGTGCTTGGTTCATTTTGCAGTTAATGACTCCTGAGCACCTACTGGGGGTGATTGCTGGCTGAGCTCACCTTCTTCATAGGCTGGCCCTGGGAGGTGCTGACTGATGGCTCTGTTGTTTTATGGCCTGTCCAGGAAGCTGAGGTCTGGAAAGGTTAATTAGCACTAGAAAGAACCCAGAACCAAGACTTTCAAGATCCCAGGCCTTCTGCTGGCTTGAAAATCTCATAGCCTAGCAGGTTTCTCCTCCTTTTGACCTTGCTAAATGAGAGGGCGAGTCTCCTACGACACAAAGAGAAGTGTAAAGAATCCCATCCTTTTGTTCAATTCTGGACTAAACCAAATCCCTTGAACTTTGAGATTCTGTTAGTCTTTAATACACAAATGTGCGCAGGCAGTGGGGTGTGGTGTGCAGGACACCATAGAATATTATTTTTGTGGGATCATCTCCTTACTAGTTTCCAAAAGAATGTCCCTGGGTAATGTGTCCCCAAATGCTCATTAAATAACAAAATCTCTCTCATCTAATTATCCATGACTGAGTGGCAACTTGCACTTAAGAAAATACATGGAAAGCAGAATAAAAATGAATATCAGCCTTCCTTCCCCATAGATGGCACAGGGAGGGCAACATAAACCACCCGCTTTCCTATTCTCTCATGTGTCTTTTCCTGTCTGGATGAACACTCTCCGCAGTTATTACTCGGTATCAGCGGGATGAGAATCGTCGTCGGTGGCATTTCAGCATTTCTGCTGGGCCTCTGCCTTCCAGTTTGAAAAATCAGCTGGCATTAATTTTCAGAGGCTGTGTTTCCCTCTTATTCCCCCAAGCAAAAGGCAAGGGCTGCTGCCTTCACTTCGCTGCAACAGTTGTCAAAAAGAAAGACAGCTCTCCCCCAGAATGTCAATTCAGCTTCTCTGCTACTGTGAGTTTCCCATCTACAAGGACAGCTCTGAGCCATTGGGCAGCTGAGTGCCTAGGATCTCACCGAGAAAATCTGCTCAAGATTTGCTGGATGGAAAGAAGTTTATCAATTTGGCAGGGGCCTGATTATGGAAATCAGGAAGTTCTCACCCTGTTCCCGGATGTCTGCAAGCCTTCCCAGCGATGTTGGAAGCAAGAGCCCATGTACTATTCCCTATGCTACTAAAGATTGACAGTGCCCTCAGAATGAGCCTCCAGAACCCAGCTCGTGGACACAGCTCTTTTCCATCCACACTGGCCCTCTGGATGTTTAGGTTTCTCGATGAAAAGATGCTTCCAGAAATAGCAGGGGCCAACAGCCAATGAACTCTTTCCTGTTCTATAATTTTCCTTGGGAAACATCGGCTGTGTCTTAACAAACAATGGGTAAAACAGGAGGGCCCTAAATCTAAGTCAGCACAAGCCATGAGCAGACAATTCACCAATGTAAAAATATGACTAGGAAGCAAATGAATGGGAGAATGTCCAACAACGGTAACACTTAGAAATTCAAATGAAACAATGAGACACAGTGTGTGTGTAATGTGTGCGTGTGTTTGCCTATCAAGTTAGAAATGACTACACACTTTCTAGCAACCAGCTAGTGAAATGATGTCTTACTCATTGCTAGTGGCTATAGAAACTGATTTTTTTTTTTTTTTTTTTTTTTTTTTTTTGGTGAGGGGGAATATTTATCACAGATTTTGTAAAGCCTTTAAAAAAGAACAGTTAGCCTTTATCAGACATCAGGGCCAAATCTAAGCACTGTAGACACATTGCTATACATAACTCATAATGACCCTACTGGGCAGGTATAGTGTGATCTCCATCCTCCTTTTCTGGGTGGAGGCACCAAAGGAGAAGGAGTTCATGCACTCAGCCCAAGGTGATGCAGCTACTGGTGATGGAGATAGACTCTGAATGCAAGAACTCCAGCCCCAACCACCTCATTCTAGTGCCCTGCGGGTCCTCCTCATTTACTTCAGGGCTATGAAGGAGCCTAAATACATGCCCACAAGAAATTTTTGATACTAAGATGATCAGCAGTTTGTTCAAAATTAACCAAATAACCTAGAAAGCACTCAATGAAATATGCTGTCATTTTTAAATGATATCTAGGATTTTAAGTTATTGATCTCAAAATGAATGCAAACATATTTGTCTCTAGTCCCCACCTGAACCCTACTAAAAACGAGAGCAAATGAAAAAAAATGTAAACAACACATAATGTTTCAAGATCAGTGAGAATGGAAGAGGAGACAATAACATTATTTTGCATGCTGAGAAGCAGGACAAGTGTTTACAGACTCAGTTGACCCAAGAAAGCAGAGTCTAATCAGCAATACAGAAAACATGGCAGAGTGACCAGCCCTGCAGAATCTTCCAAGGGCTTAGAACTTGGGGGCCTCTTACATCCTGGAAGCAAATGTGGAGGTACAGTAAAAACAGGAGGATGATTGGAGGTTGGTGTGGGAAGTAGGTGGAGCATGCCCTCACCTGACTTGCCTTCCAAATTCTGTGTGTGGAAGAACAACCTCCCGACCTTGGCAGGAGACTAGGTTTATTCTTCGTAGAGACTAAAACAAAGTCAGTGAAGACATGAGGATTAGATCAACGATCAAATTGAAAACAGGATGATTAAATGGAGGTTTCCCCCAGTTGGCTCTCAGAATCCTCAGACCTCTTCCTTCCCGACAGGAGACTGGAAGATTGTTTTCTGGAAAATCTGACCAGCCCAAATGAAAAGACCTAAAGATACTGACAGCAGCGTCTCCCCCAGTGACATCCCAGGCAGATCATCCTACCACAAGACGAAAGTTGACAAGTGCTACTACCCACTTAGAGTTTCCAATCAGCCTTAAAGTTTTGTCTATTAAATATGAGCAGACTTTCAAGGAGCTCTAAAATATTTGAGGAAGGTTTGTAACATGGACATGCCAAACAAGTAAGCTGAACCCCAGGGAGGAAACAGTTATGTAGACAGATGAAAACCAAAGGCAAAAAAACAAGAAACTTGCCAATAATACCCTTGGGGTTGTAAGAGAAAATATCACATCCACGAAACAAGAAGAGGGTGTTGTTAAAAAAGGACATTTAGAAAACAAAGTAGTTAATATTAAAAAGAGAAGAGCAAAAATTAAAGATTCAATAGAAAGTTTCTAAGATAAGCTGAAGAAACTTCCAAGAAAGTAGCAAGTTGACAAAGTGATATAGAAAAGATAAGAAAAGTAGAAGATTACCCAAAAAGAAAAAAGTTAGATAAAGAAAGAGCAAAAACGATGAATGGGAATGCATCATCAAAGAAGAGCAGAAATACCTGGTGATATGTTGTAATTCTATGCGCTCACTGTTCCAAACACTGTCAATATACTAATTCATTAAATCCTCATAACAAATCTTGAAGTAGGCACTATTTTTATCCTGTTTTACAAATGAGGACACCAAGCACACAGACACTAAGACAGAGAGGTGAGGAGACTGACTACCCAAGATTGCTCAGCTGGTAAATGACAGAGCTAGGATCTGAACCAGGCAGTCTGATTCCCATGTCCAAGTTCTTAACCATTATACTAGATTTCCTCTCAGTAAAAGGGCTTCATAAAATTTAAGAAATAATTCAAGTTTTTCCCCAGACCTTATTATTACAGGTTTCCAAATTGAAAGGATCATTTGAACATCTGACACAATGAAATAATAATCCCTGCCAAGTCATAAGATCATAGCATCATGGACTGTCACACACTGGGAACAAAACAGAGATCCTAAAAGCTGAGAGAGAGATGAGAACTGCAGGGAGGAGAAGAAATTAACTCTAGAACTAAAAAAACGATTAGATGACACGTGACTTCTTTAGATCAATACTGGAAACAAGGGAGAAAATGGAATATTATAATGCCTTCAAATTATGAGGCAGAAGTTGTCAAACTGGCAGTCTATGCTCACCAAATGGTCAGTCAAGTGTGATGGTGGACTAACAACAATTTTAGACACAGCAGATCCATGCACCTTTTGTCTGAAACCTGCTGGAGAAGGTGCTCCATTAACATGAGGAAGTCAAACAGAGAGAGGAAAGCATGCCATCAGGAAACAGGGAGGAAAACAAGAAAAGTGGATCCCTAAGGTGATGGGGAAGGTGGTTCCAGGACGACAGTTGTACACCATAGAGTACAGCAGTCCAGATTGGAGTATGCTGGAAGACAGAGAGTGATGTCTCCAAGAAGATGAAATTCACTGGATGTGTTCAAAGGAACAGAGAAGAGGTTCTTGCAAGAGACAGTTTCTACAAGAATATGGAAACAGAATATGGAATACAAGCCAAAAGATGACATCCATGACAATGACACCACTGAGAAAAAAACAGCAATAACAGTTGTTTAGGAAAAGAAAAATTGTCTCATGGCATCCAGTGAATTGAATTCCCATATATGACCATTCACTTTGGTGGTCATGATAACATAAACACTGAGTATCCATCTCAGCAGCATAGTAATGTAGCTATATTACCATGGTGGGATGATGGAGGAGTGGGAGCTCACATATGTAGGGGTGCAAAGGATGAAAGGGCACTAAACATTTCTTGTTCTTAGTGGTAAGTTAATAAATAGTAGCTAAGGCTAGGCGGGGTGGCTCACGCCTATAATCCCAACACTTTGGTAGGCCAAGGCAGGCAGATCATGAGATCAGGAGTTCGAGACCAGCCTGACATGGTGAAATCCCACCGCTACTAAAAATACAAAAATTAGCCAAGCATAGTGGCGCACACCTGTAATCCCAGCTACTCAGGAGGCTGAGGCAGGAGAATCACTTGAACCTGGGAGGTGGAGGTTGCAGTGAACCGAGATCGCACCACTGCACTCCGGCACTCCAGCCTGGGTGACAGAGTGAGACTTCATCTCAAAAAAAAAAAAGGTAACTGAAGTGGAAACATCGACAGATAGAAATGTTATTCATAAATGTGAAGGTAAATACCAAAAGAAACAGGTAAAAATTAGAAAGCAGTAACCTCTGGGATTGAAAAATCAGCAAAAAAAATGATCAGGGACTATTGAGGTTCATAATAAATATTTTTAAGGGGTTATCTTTTTTTAATTTTTAAGTTCAGGGGTGCATCTGCAGGTTAGTTACATAGGTAAACTTGTGTCATGGGGGTTTGTGGTACAGATTATTTTGCCACCCAGGTATTAAGTCTAGTACCCATCAGTTATTTTTCCTGATCCTCTCCCTTCTCCCACCCTCCACCCTCTGATAGACCCCAGTGTGTGTTGTTCCCCTCTGTGTCCATGTGTTGTCATCATTTAACTCCCACTTATAAGTAAGAAAATGCAATATTTGGTATTTTGTTTCTACATTAGTTTGCTAAGGATAATGGCTTCCAGCTCTATTCATGTTCCTGTAAAGAACATGATCTCATTTTTTTAATGGCTGCATAGTATTCCATAGGGTACATATACTACATTTTCTTTACTCAGTCCCCCACTGATGGGCATTGAGGTTGATTCCATGTCTTTGCTATTGTGAATAGTGCTGCCATGAACATTGGCGTGCATGGATCTTTATGATAGAATAATTTATATTCCTTTGGCTACATACCCAGTAATGGGGTTGCTGGGTTGAATGGTAGTTCTGTTTTTAGGTCTTTGAGGAATTGCTACACAGTTTTCCACAACGATTGAACTAATTTACAGTCCCACCAACAGTGTATAAGTGTTCTGTTTACTCTGCAACCTTTGTGGCATCTGTTTTTTTTCTTTTTTTGACTTTTTAGTAATAGCCATTCTGACTGGTGTGAGATGGTATTTTATTGTGGTTTTGATTTGCATTTCTCTAATGATCAGTGATGTTGAGCTTTTATTTTCCTGTACTTGTTGGCCACATGTATTCACAACTAAAAGAACAAAAGAACCCAGAGCAAAGCAGCCTCAAAGCCAGCAGAAGACAAGAAATAACCAAAATCAGAGGTGACCTGAAGGAGATTAAGACACGTTGATCAAAAGATCAACGAAATCAGGAGTTGGTTTCTTGAAAAAAATCAATAAAATAGATAGATTGCTAGCTAGACTAATAAAGAAGAGAAGATTCAAATAAAATAAACACAATCAGAAAAGACAAAGGGAATATTACCACTGACACCACAAAAATACAAATAAACATCAGAGAATATCATGAACACCTCTATGGATAATAAATCTTATAAAATTAACTGACTCTGTAACTATGTGCATAGGTCATTTTGATTGCAGGAAAAAACGGAACAGAAAATTAAATGAAAGAATGATGAATGTGAAGATGATGTAATGACTTGAAAAATGGGATTCCTATGGGGTGGAGTGAGAAGCAGGATCCTAAACAGTGCAGGCAGTGTTGCCAAAACTGTATGAAACAGCACAGAAGAAAGACTGCAAGGAAATGCACCAAATACTAAAGGTGGTTGGTCAGATAGTGTGATGTTTTAAAAATTCTTCTTTTAACTGTTTTCCACACTTTAAAAATGTGTTTATAAGCCCTTTATGAAGAAAAATGGAGCAGAAAATAAGTGCCTGTATAAAGCAATGGAGATTGCTCGCTTGTAGCCTGGTAGGTATGGAATAAACAAAGTCTCCGTGTTTTGCTTGGAGCCAAGGAAACAATTATCTTTATAATAATCAGATAAATCTGATTATCTCCATGGGACCTGATTCGTTAAAGAACTCTGAAGACAAACATCAGGAAGGACAGTCAGTAGATAGAACTGAGGAGGGCTGACAAAGGGGAAAAAACTCATCTTAAAGAATAGAAAGAGAGGCCGGGCGCGGTGGCTCAAGCCTGTAATCCCAGCACTTTGGGAGGCCGAGACGGGCGGATCACAAGGTCAGGAGATCGAGACCATCCTGGCTAACCCGGTGAAACCCCGTCTCTACTAAAAAATATAAAAAACTAGCCGGACGAGGTGGCGGGCGCTTGTAGTCCCAGCTACTCGGGAGGCTAAGGCAGGAGAATGGTGTAAACCCGGGAGGCGGAGCTTGCAGTGAGCTGAGATCTGGCCACTGCACTCCAGCCTGGGCGACAGAGTGAGACTCTGTCTCAAAAAAAAAAAAAGAATAGAAAGAGAATGGAATAGGGGCTATATAAGTGGTTGTTGTAGCTGGTAGCTGGCTTCTCATTTCCACTTCATCACCTTGGACTTTGAGAAGCAGAGGCTCATGGATGTCTCTTTTTTGGGGCTTCCAGGCACCTCTCCACCCCTGTGGTGGGGCAGCTCAGTGTCCACAGGAGGTGCTTCTCTCCCCTTCACAACGTATTTTGCTTTTCTTCCATAGGTGTTGTATTAGTCCATTTTCAACCTGCTGATAAAGACACATTGGAGACTGGGCAATTTGCAAAAAAAAAAAGAGGTGGACTCACAGTTCCAGGTGGATGAGGAGGCCTCACAATCATGGTGGAAGGTGAAAGGCATGTTTTACATGGCGGCAGACAAAAGTGAGAGCCAAGCGAAAGGGGCTTCCCTTTAGAAAGCTATCAGATCTCATGAGACTTATCCACTACCACCAGAGCAGTATGGGGGAAACCACCTGCAAGATTCAATTATGTCCAACTGAGTCCCTCCCATAACATGAGGGAATTATGGGAGCTACAATTCAAGATGAGATTTGGGTGGGGACACAGCCAAACCATATCAGGTGTGAAGGGTGAGGGTCTAAGAAGACACCATTTGGAGAGTCCCAAGAGCCCCACTCTCATTTCTGCAGTGGAACATGCGAAATCCTCCTCCAGCTGTGATGGAATGCTGTCTCTACCTCCCCATGTCTTCTGTTACAATGTGAGTTTCCTGGAGGCACCTATGTAATGTTACACTCATGGGGGATATCCAATAAAGAAACAGATCCTACCTCAGGGACAAGTAGGAGGTGGAGAGTCTCCCCAGGCACTTTAACTTGAGAAACAGAATGCTCCCAGGGTGGCTAAGACCAGCTCACATGGGCTGGTGAGAACCCCTGACGAGCATCTCTTTCCAATTCTGTGTTAAGTGATGTCACGCCAGTAGCTTGGAATTAGCCATTATGGAAGTATTCACATAAGGTAATCAATAAACACTACAAATAAATCCCTATTCCCCCCACCCCCCCACCCCCCGGCAGAGAGCTGGTTACAAAATATTACCACACTGCTGTAGATCTGTCTCCACTTCCTTGTTATCCCTGAGTGCTTTTCCTTGGAAGCAACCAATTGTACGGTGATGCTGGAAATGGCCACACTGCTAACTTGAAGAGCATGGTGGAGATTGGACTTAGACATCCACAAGGACTTTCCCAACTGGAGAGTGTTTATAGGTGAGAGGATGTGAAAGTTGGGGCTCTTTACCTTCCCTGACAATTCTGGCACTCATCTCCAAGGCTTTCGGGGATCTCATAATTGGGGTGAAGGTAGGCAGGAGTGTGAATACCCAGTCATAGTCGAATTGAGTGGCAAGACTGTGAAGACATTCCACAGCATGCTTTAAAATTTCTAGAGAATAGAATAGGTTAAGCATTGTAATATTTTACAATTTTTCGAATGTGCCTGAAGGGAAGCTGCAGATCACAAGCTATCCATCTCTGCACCCCATTACCTGGCTTAAAAATCAAAAATGTGGTAAATGAGTCTTGGGTGGATCTGCCAACGAGGCATAATAAAGATTGATGCTTTGTAGAGGTTTCATCTCAGAATGCAAATATTGTCCTATGAATCCAAAGTATGATTATAGTGGGTAAAAAAAAAAGAAAGAAAAAAATCAATGCACAGTGCTAGGTCATCTAGGTAGCACCAGTCTCTGTGTCAGAAATCAATAGGTTAGTCTATGGGGACCTCTGAGATCCCCAGCAGGGCCTCCATGGGGCCTTTTGAGCTCCAAAACTGATAGGGTGACCTGGTCTCTCAAAGATTTCTGCTTCCCATTGACATGGGTTCTACTATAGTCACACGTTGCAATAAGCTGTAATTCATCTATTTTATTCAACAAATACTTAATGATCACCTACTCTTTGCCTACATCTTGTGCTGGTTGTTTCTATAACAATGATCTTATTTAAAACATTAAACACTTCCATGAGGTGGGTTCCACTAAACCCTTCTCAAGACTATGAGACAGAGGCTTTGAGACTCAGGTGCTGATGACCTCCTTTCTCTCCCCACAGCAGCCTTGCTTCACATATCAGCTTCCAGCACAATTTTCCTTTTATACCCCAAAATGCCTCATTTCTTACTGCCTCAGGACCTTGGGATGAGCTGTCCTTTCCTTGGAAGTCTTCGCTCCTTGGGACAACTGGTTCAGAGCAAATCACTTGCCTCCTTCAGGTGACTCCATCCCATATTTGACATTCCCCATTGCACTTCTTGAACCCGCCCTCCATAGCATGGACCCTCCCTGACTCTTCCCTGCAAAGCAGAGCTAATGAGACCACCTATGACCTGACAATTTCCACCATTCCCACTATTTCATTCGTGTGCATTTTATCCTTATTACAGTGTTGTTACCATAACATGAGTCTTTAACTGTTAGGACAACTGGGAGTAGTTTTTGTCTCAGGATTATGAGGTCCTCGAGGCTTTTAAAATAAATTTATGATCTGTTTGTTTGCCTCACTTACATATTACCATGGGTTTACCCTCCTTAATTTTTTTTTTTTTTTTGAAATGGAGTCTCGCTCTCTTGCCCAGGCTGGAGTGCAGGGGCACGATATTGGCTCGCTGCAAACTCCACTGCCCAGGTTCATGCCATTCTCCTGCCTCAGACTCCTGAGTAGCTGGGACTACAGGAGCCTGCCACAACGTCCAGCTAATTTTTTGTATTTTTTCAGTAGAAACAGGGTTTCACTGTGTTAAACAGGAAGATCTCAATCTCCTGACCTTGTGATCCGCCCGCCTTGGCCTCCCAAAGTGCTGGGATTACACGTGTGAGCCATCACGCCTGGCCTACCCTCCTTAACTGTTTATTCCTCTATAAGATCATGGGGGCCTGAATGTATTCCCCTAAATCAAGTGACTACTTACATTCTATTTCTACTAACAAGCCCTAATAATTTACCTTCACATCTAGGAAAATAGATTTTTTCTCTGATTAATATTGCCAGCTCAACAATGGGAAGATTTTCTCTTGGGGTCCCTAAGTTCTGTGATATTGTCCTCCCCTCCCCCTGGAAAACTGGCTGCTTCACTGAAGTTGTTGAGGTCCTAACGTCCAGTTTTCTTAGATGATGACCTCAGAATTCATGGGTAAAGAGAGAAAAATGGGAGTTGTCCTACATTTCAAGAATAGAAAGACACAAAACCTAAAAAAGATGGTTTATAGGCAACAGAGGTTTATTTGGCTCACGATTCTGGAGGCTGTGAAGTCCAAGATTGAGGGGCTTCACCTGGTGAGGGCCTTCTTGCTGCCTAATGGAAGAAGGCATCACATGATTAGAGAGCATGTGAGAGAGAGAGGAAGAGGGGGATGAATTCACTTTTCTAACAAATTGAAATCATTCCTGTGATAACAAACTCACTTCTGTGATCGTGACATTAGTCCATTAATGGGTCATAGAGCCCTCATGACCTAATCATCCTTTAAAAGTCCCACCTCTCAGTACTGTTGCACTGGGGATTAAGCTTCCATCCAACACATGAACTCTGGGGGACGTGTTCAAATCATAGCAAGAGAAAACAGAAATGGAGGAAACTTGAATAGAGACTTCATAGAAGATAGGCAAATGGCACATAAGGACATGTAGAGGCACAATGTCATTAGTCATAAAAGATGCAAATTAAAGCCACAATGAAGTAGTAAAACCATAAGGAAACATACAAAATTAACTTTTAAAAACCCAGAAATACTAAATGTTGGCAAGAAAATTGATCACACAGAACTCAGCTATGTTGGCTGCTGAGAAGGTAAAATGGTATGAGCACTTGGGAAAACACTTACGGTCTCCTAAAACTAATATACACCTACCCTGTGATCCAGCAGTTCCCCTCTGGTATGTAGCTAAGGGAAATGAAAATATATGTTTGAAAATCCCAATCTGTACATAAATGTTCACAATAGCCTAATTCATAAGATTCTCAAACTGGGAACAATCCTAATGCCCACTTACAAGAGAATGGACAAGTTACAAGTTTATGCAAAATAATACTACTTAACATGGACGGGAATGAACTATTCATACATACAACCTAGATGATTCTCACTGGTATTAAGCTGAGCAAAATGAAGATACCAGGGAATACATGCTCTGTGCTTCCCTGGCAGGGCTAATCAGGGTTTCTAGCTACTACTTTCTCTTAAGAATAATGTGTAAAATGTACAAGACCCCATTAATTTGTAAAGAGCACATTATTTTAGTGCACTTTCTGTAGCCTAAATTATTGGCCCAATTCTTTACCTCTCTTTGCCTCTGTGCCTTTTGACTTTGCCATTTCTTCTACTAGGTTGTTGCAAAAGCAATTGTGGGTTTTAGGATTTAAAGTAATACCAAAAACCACAACTACTTTTGCATCAACCTAATAGTAACAGGAGAGGATAATATTGCTTATCTTTTGGTTTGTCATGTGACTCTCTTTGGTCATGGGAGCATGGTCAAAAATGACTTGTGCTCCTTCTGAGCCCCGGCCTTGGGAGGCCTTGCATGCTTTCATTTGCCACTGCAGTGAGAAGAGCTTTCCTTAGATAACTGCTGCCCCTATATTCTGTGCCCCAGAATGAACACACATGGGGTGGACTGGATCCCATTACAGCTAAGAGTCAAGGCCAAGGAAATGACCCCAGAGCTCAGCCTAGACGACTCAGACATGTGAAAGGAACCAGTGTTCATTGTGGTATACCGTTGGATTTTGTGAGTGCTTGTTACTCAGCAATAGCTGACTGATACATTCTCCCTTCCATTCTACTACTCTTGAGTCTTTGCCCCAAGCCATTACCTAAGTAATATTCTTTCCTCCACTCTTTCCCAATTATTATCAACATCCTCATGCTCCAAATGGATCTGGTCCCATCCCGTACCATGAGACCACCTGAATAACTGCACAACTTATATTCCTTACCCGATTAGAACCAGCCCAGGTGCTCCAACCTGACACTCAGAACTCCACCACAGCACTCCAACAGTTCCCTTGTCATCCCTGTGTCCCAACCACATGGAATGACTCCCTGTCTGCTGTACTCACTCACACACCCTTCTGCACTTGGCTTTCCCCACAGTGATGGCCAATGCTCATCCATGTATCTCACTCATACCTTTTCTGCTGTGCACAGTTCGAGTGCCTCCTGCACCACACAAGTTTCTCTGATTTATCTCTGCTGAGCAATTTCTCTGGACACAATGAGAGTATGACAAGATCATGACAGCTGCTCATTACAGAGCACCTACTATGTGTTAGTACAGTTTATCAACCATATAAATAAAATTTTAATTTACTTCCCATGGGAGGGGAAAGTGCATTTCAAAAGCATTTACCCGCATACTCATCAAAAGGTTACCGCCCACTTGCCACCTCCCCATCAGTGAATGAATGGATAAAGAAATTGTGGAATATCAGTTCTGGGTTGAACTATAATACAATGGAATGCTATTTAGCCTTAAATCTAGAAAGAAATGCTGACACATGCTACAGTATGGTTGAACCTCAGGGACATTTTGGTATGTGAAATGAGTCAGTCACAAAAGGACAAACACCATATGATTTTTTGCTCATATGAAGAACCTAGAGTTGTCAAATTCATACAGACAGTAACATGGTGAGTGCTAAGGGCTGGGGAGAGAGAATGGGGAATTAGTGTTTATTGGATACAGTGTGCCAGTTTAGGGAGACAAAAAAATTCTGGGAATGGATAGTGGAGATAGTTGCACAGCAATGTGAGTGCACCTAATGCCATGAAATGGTCCACTTAAAAATGGTCAAGATGGTACATTATATGTTATATACATTTACCACAATAAAAATAGGCATTTATTTTTCAAGATCTCACAGTCAGGCCAGGAGCAGTGGCTTGCACCTGTAATCCAGCACTTTGGGAGGCTGAGGCGGGCAGATCACTTGAGGTCAGGAGTTTGAGATCAGCCTGGTCAACACAGTGAAACCCTGTCTCTCCTAAAAATACAAAAATTAACTGGGCATGGTGGTGCCCACCTGTAGTTTCAGCTACTTGGGAGGCTGAGGCAGGAGAATTGCTTGAACAAAGGAGGTAGAAATTGCAGTGAGCTGAGATCACACCACTGTACTCCAGCCTGGAAGACGGAGCAAGACTCTGTCTAAACAAAAACAAAAACAAAAACAAAACATCTCCCAGTCAGGCATTCAGGCGTAGGCCCAAACCTTCCCAACTCCAAAGCCCTTGACTTTTTATGTTGTCCATGTCTCCTGTTAGAATTCCTGTCTCCCTTACTCAAGTGTAGCACCAGTGAGGTTCAGTGTACTTCTGATCCATTTTTGATGCTCCAAGTACCTTAGAGAAAATCTGTGAGGAAAAAGGAAAGGAGGAAGAAGGGAGGAAAGAAAGACTCCTTGTGTGATGGGCACAGAAGGGGGCTTCAAGGGCTTACTGTGGAGGTGGTGGTAGTGAGTGGGGTATGCAGTGCTGCAAAGCTGGATTTGGGAAACAAGAGGAGCCATCTGGAATAGTGAGATCAAGAAGCAGAACCCAAAGGATTTTGTTTTGTTTTGCTTGTAAATAGGTCTGGGTTAAACTAAAACAACTGGCTGCTATGTCTCACTTCCCAGTCACGACCAGAAGCGCTCTGCATATCCGCTTCCTCCTCCATCAGCTAGCAAAAGCCGGAGCCTGTGATTTATAAGGACGTGGTGTTTAATGAGGCTGGAAGTGCAGAAAGCTGCACTTGAACTATTCACAGGGAGAGGGAAAGCCCAGCAGTGGTGGGTAGAGATGGCAACCAGAGCTTTGGCCATCAATGTTAGTTAAATTTAATAGCAGAGTCTTATTGACTATAAGAGTCTTAATTACCAGAAAGAATGACCCTGTCTGTTAACAGCAGAAAAATGATCAAAACTGAAACCACATAAACTTAAATTGTTTGCCTGTCCTTTTATAAATAAGATTAATTGGCTAAATGGGGTCTATAGGTTAGAGAGGATAAGTGGCGAACTTTTTCCGACAATTGCCTTCTTCACGCTGCCAGACTGTGCTCTGGAGGTTTGATGGGAGAACATTCATCAAAGGGTGTTATTGTTATTATGTTTTAATGTGTCTCTTCTCTGAATTTCTCCTACTTCAGTACTTTTTCTGCAGGAGGTAGCAGGCCTGCAGACGGTCGGAATCGAATGTGCTGAGGAGGTGGGTGCTACTGAAGTCTCTCTGGGAAGGCAGCACAGGCATGCGCATGCACACACACACGCGCACACACACACACACACACACACTCTCCCACCCACATCGGCCACAATGACAGATGCTTGGGTGGAGGTAACATTGCTAAGCCACTTTGCTTTGAATGTCTCAGTAAGTGAGGAAGAAGGCAAACTCATTTCACTGGCTGATTTCTTTTTATTTTTTATTTATTTTTATTTTTATTTTTTTTGAGACGGAGTCTTGCTCTGTCGCCTGGGCTGGAGTGCAGTGGCCGGATCTCAGCTCACTGCAAGCTCTGCCTCCCGGGTTTACGCCATTCTCCTGCCTCAGCCTCCCGAGTAGCTGGGACTACAGGCGCCCGCCACCTCGCCTGGCTAGCTTTTTGTATTTTTCAGTAGAGACGGGGTTTCACCATGTTAGCCAGGATGGTCTCAAACTCCTGACCTCGTGATCCGCCCGTCTCAGCCTCCCAAAGTGCTGGGATTACAGGCTTGAGCCACCGTGCCCGGCCTGATTTCTTTTTAAAAGAAAGGCTGTTTTCTGCTGTTAATGATCTACCACTTAATTGCCTTTGTTTTTGAATGAGTTTTGTTGGTAGATGGGTTTCCCTTTCCCAACTCCATTCCCCTTCCTGTCTTCAAACGTATCTCCACCTATGCCCAGATGAGGGACATGGATGTAGCATCTGCGTCTGCAAGCAGGCCCTCTGCCCAGAGCCTCAACTCAAGATAATACTGTACATCTGGGACCACAGGCCATTCCTCCACCTCGGGAAGAACCTGCCAATGGCCACCATGTTGTGTAAGCGGCAGACAAAAAAAAAACCACACAAACCGGAGAGCACAACACTCAGAGCCAAACCGGGGACTTTGCAGGCCCCAGGAGCTGGGGAGAAGCTATCTCGGTGCTGCTGGCCAGTAACAGATTCACGTTTTCTGTTTCTGCTCTGCCCCACAAAACACCAGGTGTTAGGGCTGAATCACACACCTTCCACTCCCCAACAAATCCACATGTTCAAGTCCTACCTCCAGTACCTAAGAATATGGCTGTGTTTGAAGACAGGGCCTTTAAAGCAGTGATTACATTAGAATGAGGCTGTTAGAGTGAGCCCTAATCCAATGTGACTGGTATCCTTATACAGAAAGGAGTCTTAGGGCCGGGTGCAGTGGCTCACACCTGTAATCTCAGCACTTTGGGAGTCTGCGGCAGGTGGATCATGAGGTCAGGAGTTCAAGATCAGCCTGACCAAGATGGTGAAACTCCTTCTCTACTAAAAATACAAAAATTAGCCAGGCATGGTGGTGGGTGTCTGTAATCGCAGCTACTCGGGAGGCTGAGGCAGAGAATTTCTTGAACCCGGGAGGCAGAGATTGAAGTGAGCAGAAATTGCACCACTGCTCTCTAGCCTGGGCGACAGAGCAAGACTCCATCTCAAAAAAAAAAAAAAAAAAAGGAGGAGTCTTAGATGTAGACATGAGATAGGGAAGATGATGTGAAGAACCAGGGAGAAAATCTACAAGCCCAAGAGAGATGCCTCAGAGGGAACCATCCCTGAAGACACCTTAATCTCAGACTTCCAGCCTCCAGAGCTGTGAGGCAATGTGTTTCTGCTGTTTAAATGACCCAGTCTGTGGTATTTTGTTATGCAAGCCAATATATCACATGTCTTCTGGTTTCTGCAGGTTTTGTAAACCAGAGGTTCCGGGTCCAGGAATGGGGAGGACGCTGGTGGCTCCCACCTGGATTTCATGCCACAAGGGCTTTCTACTCTGGCATTAACTCACATGGCATTTTAAGACATGGCAAATGTTCTTGCCCTTAAATTACAGCATTATATTTCAAAGGAAAATTCAATAAAGCATGCTTTTGCCGCCTCATGGAAACGTGTGCTATGCAAACATGGATGATCCTCATTTGAAAGTAATTCTCTCCGAACTCCTCAGGTCACCAAAGGAAGGAAATCAAAAGATGGGCAGTGGTTCCTAGCTCATCATTTGTTAAAGCGAGATGAAGCTTAAAGCTTCAGACTTTTGTGTCCTGCGCTAAACTTAGTTAATCGCACCTCTGTGTTCTGTTCGCCATCCAAGACCCCTGCCATCCCTGGGAAGGATTATCAGCGGTGACAGCAATAATGACACTTTGTGCTTTCGGTTCCTTGCCTCAGATGGCTTTCAAAGGCCTCTGCCACTCTGACATTCCTCATGTCTGTGACCCAGACAAGCAGGCACAGGAGGACTCTGCACTGGCTTCACAGAAGCAGGAGGGAGAGGCGGGAAGAGGCACACTTGTCCACACTAAACACACAGTGAGGACATAGGCTGTGCACAGCACTGTCCTCCCTCCAGGCCACACCATGGACACAGGGCAAGCTGCCACCTTCATGGAGAAATGGTTTCTGCGTCCACTCCCTCGGTCTCGGGGTGACTCAGGACATTGCCTAAGCATAGGTTTTTGGCCCACAACCAAAGGTCATGCAGGAGAAGAATGCAGGGGCTGCCCAGGATCTCAAGTGATTCTGTCCTGTGGACATCATCTGGGAGCACGTGCTTGGCTAGGACAGTTGACTGCAGAGACAGAGAGGAAATGGAGCTGCCCTAAAACCCCAAATGCCTGTTTCTTGGCTGAGTGAAGTGAAGCAGAGTGACTGCTATGGCTTGGTTCTGTGTCCCCACCCAAAACTCATCTTGAATTAAAATACCCACGTGTTAAGGGAGGGACCTGGTGGAGGTGATTGGACCATGGGGATAGTTTCTCCCATGCCGTTCTCGTAATAATGAGTGCGAACAAAAGCTGATTGTTTTATAAATGGCAATTTTCCCTGGGCTTCTCTCTCTCTCCTGCCATCTTGTGAAAACTGTCCTTGCTTCTTCTTTGCTTTCCACCATGCGTGTAAGTTTCCTGAGGCCTCCCCAGTCATCCAGAACTGTGAGTCAATTACACCTCTTTGCTTTATAAATTACCAAGTCTCGGGTAGTAACTATAGCAGTGTGCGAACAGACTAATACAGTGGCTCAAAGTAGTTACATTAGTTTTGGATAGTAGTGGGAGAAGGGTCCCTTCTTTCCTGACTTTCCTTCCATGCCAGTAACATCTAAGCCACTCTCCCCACCTCATTCTCTTCTCCCCTAGAGAGGTATGCAATACCTGAACTATGTGTTGCGAAGGAGAAGCTGGGACAAGTGGGCAGACCCTTCTTCTCCCTCTCTTCTTCCTCTTCCACACACTTTGCTCTGATCTGCTCCTCTGTGTCATGGATTTCCTGGGTCTGCACAGCCCCAGTTGCTCCGTGAGGCTGAGCACATGAAGCTGCTCCCTGCAGGTGGAAATGACATTCTACAACATCAGCTCTGTCTTGATCTTAACATCATTTTTTAATCCTTTTCTTTTTTATTATTTCTCAAATGGTTTATACCACAGGCAGGGGAGAAATATGATATTTGATGTCCCCCTCCCATCTCACCTCCTGTGCATCTCAACGTCTATTAGGCAGAGTTAAATGTGGATCTGAGTTATGGTTCCAGATATGTTTAACTATTTGTGTGTTTGCAATAATTCTGCAAAAAAAGAGTTTTACAGCATTGAAATCTAAACCAAAGAGTGGAACTCTCCAGGGGGTTGGGGGAGTTGTGAGTTGAGGTCTCTGGGCTGCAGTTTGTCCCAGGCTCACACTGGGGGAACACACATGGTGAATGCCCTGTAAGGGGAGTGGGGCCCTTCCCTCTCTGCTTATGGGGTCTTGGGAAGAGGGGGAATACCTGAGTGGGGCCTGTGCTTCAATTCATCTAGGGTGAGCTGTCTCTCCAGGGACCCTGCCAGCTCCCAGCTCATAGAAACGCTGAGGTGAGCTGGGCCAGGAGTCCAGATGGTTAGCATGGCCTAGGGACTTCCGGCTCATCCTGCAGGTGTGCACTGCAGAGAGGCGATCCTATCTATTCACCCCCTCACTCTTTCTCTTGGCCTTCTGTGGACCTGTGGATGGTTCTGGGCATGTAAGGATGAATGAGGCCCTATTTCCATCCTCAAGACACTCACAGACTCCTGTAGGAGAGAAAATGCACATAAAAGCAGTATAGTCATGATTCTGTGGCTGCCTAGAAGCTCTCAAAGCACTTCACAAGGCCCAACCTGGCCTCTTCTGCTGTTCCTCCAGCACACCCACTCCGGCCACACTGGTGTCCTCCACCCTACTCGGAAGAGGTCACCTGTCCTGCCCCACAGATGACCCCCAGCCACCTCCCTCCCCTTCATCCAGTCTTTCACTGGATGCTTTCTTCTCAAAGACCAGTCACTGCATTAGTTGGCTTGAGTTGCCAGAATAAAGCACCATGGACCAAGTGTCTTCAACAGCTAAAATTGATTATCTCGTGGTTCTGCAGGCTGGAAGTCCAAGTCCAAGGTGTGGGCAGAGTCAGTTTCTTCTGAGCTCTCTCTTCTTAGCTTGTAGATGCTGTCCTCTCCCTGTGTCCTTCCACGGTCATTCCTGTGTGTGTGTCTGTGTCCTCATTTCACCAGTTGGATTGGATTAGAATCCACACTAATGACACCAATTGCCCCTTGGAAGACTCTATTTCCAAATACAGTCACATTTGGAGTTTGGAGCTTCAGCATATGAATTCGAGGGGGACACAACTCAGTGGAGAGCAACCACTCAGGCATAGATAAGGCAACCCTGGCCACAACATCCCAGCCACTCACCCTCTTCACTCCTGCCTTCCAGGTCTCACCCCCTACCTTCACCCCCATGTAGGATCCTCTTGTTTGTGTGGACTGTTCACTATCCGTCTCCCCAGACTGGTTTGTAAGCTCCAAGAGGGCAGAGGTTTCTAGCAGTTTTGTTTCCAGGTTCCCTGAGACCATCAACAGGGCCTAGCAGATGGCTGGTGCTTAAGGAATGGGAGTTAAATGCATGGACCCTGCATGGACAGGGAGAGGCAGGGCTGGCCTGGTGGTACCTCAGAAGAGAGACTTCAGGTGCCCACAGACACTGGGAGGAAGGAATGTGAGCCTCCAGGCTGAGCCAATGGCCTGGCTGTGGAGCATGGGTGGCAGAAGATGAGCTGAGGAATGGGGAAGGGGCTGGAGATGAGTCAGGGTCCTAGGAAGCTTGGGAGACAATCCCTCCTCCAACCACAAAAGCTACAGCTGCTGCCTCTCATGGAATTTCTTTCCAGTCTGAAAAAATGAAGACCCCTTAGAAAGGATAATGGAGCAGGGGTGCAGACGAGACACTGATGTGACAGACAGGCCTCACTTTGGAGGGTCCAAGGGCCTTCCCCTGATTGTTCAAAGGCTGCAGATGCCGAATGTCATGGTCAGGCTTGGTCACTGAGCTCTGGTCTGACTCCTCCTCTAGAAGGTATCATGTTACCGAGGAATGAACCCCCTCCTTCACAGCAGCCACAACTGCAATCTTGCTCTGCAAGCTTGCACTTTGCGAACACCAGCTCTTAAAGCCTCTGCAGGCCCAGGGGGCTGTTTCCTCCCAGGCTCCCCCTGCCCCTGTTTCACATAGACTGGGCCCACTTTCCCAGCAGATGCACTATTACTTGTGCAGCTGTTAGTTCCATACCATTTCTTCTGTATCCCTCGGCATCCAGGAGAACTTTCTTGGTCAGTGCTGCCTGCCTCTGACAGTTATTTCCCAAAGAGCAGGAGCTGAGGCATTGTGGAAATCTGGATGAATTCCCTTCGCTACCAAGTCCTGCTCATGCCATCAATCTTGGATTTCCCTGCAGTGGTATCTTAGCAGACACCATTGTCCCTTTGCAGAGAACAGCCAACCTGGATTTCACGCCCTGAATTAACCATGGTGTAATGAAAAGAAACAGGAGTCCAAAGGCCTGAGAGTAATCCGAACACATAGTACAATACTTGCTAACTATGATGTATTAGTCCATTTTCACACTGCTGATAAAGACAGTCTTGCTGATACTGGGAAGAAAAAGAGGTTTAATGGACTTACAGTTCCACATGGCTGAGGAGGCCTCACAATCATGGTGGAAGGCAAGGAGGAGCAAGTCACATCTTACATGGATAGCAGCAGGCAAAGAGAGAGAGATTGTGCAAGGAAACTCCCATTTTTAAAACCATCAGATCTGGTGAGACTAATTCACTATCATGAGAACAGCACAGGAAAGACCTGCCACCATAATTCAATCACCTTCCACTGGGTTCTTCCCATGACATGTGGTCATTGTGGGAGTTATAATTCAAGATGAGATTTGGGTAAGGACACAGCCAAACTGTATCATTCCACCCCGGCCCCTCTGAAATCTCATGTCCTCACATGTGAAAACCAATCATGCCTTCTCAACAGTCCCCCAAAGTCTTAACTCATTTCAACATTAACTCAAAAGTTCACAGTCCAATGGCTCCTCTCAGACAAGGCAAGTCCCTTCCACCTATGAGCCTGTAAATTCTAAAGTTAGTTACTTCCTAGATAGAATGGGGGTGTAGGCACTGGGTAAGTAAATACAGTCATTACAAACGAGAGAAATTGGCCAAAACAAAGAAGCTACAGGCTCCCATGCAAGTATGAAATCCAGTAGGGCAGTCAAATCTTAAAGCTTCAAAATAATCTCCTTTGACTCCATGTCTCCCATCTGGGTCACACTAATGCAAGAGGTGGTTTCCCATGGCCTTGGGTAGCTCCACTCCTGTTGCTCTGCAGAGTACAACCTCCCTTCTGGCTGCTTTCACAGGCTGGTGTTGAGTGTCTGTGACTTTTCTAGGCACATAATGCAAGTTGTTGGTGGATCTACCATTCTGTGGTCTGGAAGATGGTGGCCTTCCTCCCACAGCTCCACTAGGGAGTGTCCCAGTAGGGACTATGTGTAGGGGCTCCAACCCCACAGTTCCCTCTGCCCTAGCAGAGGTTCTCCAAGAGAGCCTTGCTCCTGTAACAAACATCTGCCTGAACATCCAGGCATTTCCATACATCCTCTGAAATCTAGGCAGAGGTCTCTGAACCTCAATTCTTGACTTCTGTGCACATACAGGCACAACACCACATAGAAGCTGCCAAGGCTTTGGGCTTGCACCCTCTAAAGTCATGGCCCAAGCGGTACCTTGGCCCTTTTTAGTCATGGCTGAAGCAGCTGGGATGCAGGACAATAAGTCCCCAAACTGCACACAGCAGAGGGACCCTGGGCCTGGCCCACAAAACATTTTTTCCTCCTAGCCCTCTGGGTCTGTGATGGGAGGGGCTGCCACAATGGTCTCTGACATGCCCTGGAGACATTTTCCTTATTGTCTTGGTGATTAACATTCTGCTCCTCATTACTTATGCAAATTTCTGCAGCTGGCTTGAATTTATCCTCTGAAAATGTGAGTTTCTTTTCTATTGCACTGGGAGGCTGCAACTTTTCAAACTTTTATGCTCTGTTTCTCTTTTAAAACTGAATGTCTTTAACAGCACCCAAGTCACCTTTTGAATGCTCTTCTGCTTAGAAATTTCTTCCACCAGATATTCTAAATCATCTCCCTCAAATTCAAAGTTCCCCAAATTGCTAGTGCAGGGGCAAAATGCCACCAATCTCTTTGCTAAAGCATAACAAGAGTCACCTTTGTTCCAGTTCCCAACAAGTTCCTTATCTCCACCTGAGACCACCTCAGCCTGGTTTTCATTGTCCATATAATTATCAGTATTTTGGTCAAAGCCATTCAACAAGTCTTTAGGGAGATGCAAAGTTTCCCACATTTTCCTGTCATCTTCTGAGCCCTCCAAACTGTTCCAACCTCTGCCTGTTACCCAGTTCCAAAGTCGTTTCCACATGTTTGGGTATCTTTTCAGCAATGCCCCACTCTACTGGTACCATTTTGCTGTATAAGTCCATTTTCATGCTACTGGTAAAGACATACTTGAGACTGGAAAGAAAAAGAGATTTAATGGAGTTACAGTTCCACATGGATGGAGAGGCCTCACAATCATGGCAGAAGGTAAGAAGAAGCAAGTCACATCTTACATGAATGGTGCAGGCAAATAAAGCTTGTGCAGGGAAACTCCCGTTTTTAAAACCATCAGATCTTGTGAGACTCACTCAATATCATGAGAACAGTGCAGGAAAGACCCACCCCCATAATTCAGTCACCTCCCATCAGGTTCCTCCCATGACACGTGGGAATTGTGGGAGTTACAATTCAAGATGAGATTTGAGTGGGGACACAGCCAAATCATATCATATGTAATCTTGAACAATTTAAGTCCTTTTGAATCTCAGTTTTCTTATCTTTAAAATGGGGATGCACTCCTACTAATGGATTAGCTGTGATGCTTAAAAGGGGAACATGTGAACAGTGCTGGCACTTGAGAGGCACTCAATAAAACCAAGCATTCCTTCATTTGTTCATAACATCTGAGGCTGAGTCAATACCCCCATCAAGGAACCAAGCCACAGGAGGTAATGTAGAAGTCAGGGTGGCCCTGGCCTAGGTTATGGTGGCAAATTGGTTGGGTCACTGTGGTTTCTACAGAGTGGCAACAGGAATTAATCAAGGATGGCATCTGGTTGCCTCAGACCACAAATAATTGCTTCTAACATTCTCCAAACTTAGAATCACTTCAAGGTGTGAGAGTGGGCCACATTTGGAACAAATTGTTAACAACAGGTGATTCATTACACACACACACACACACACACACACACACACACAATGAAAACCTATTTAACACACATTTTATGAATGACTCTGCATTAAAATAATTTTGAATGGGAATTTTTTCTTTCTTCTTCATTTCCCTTAAAATCTCCTAGGTGATACAGATTTTTCTATTTTTCCTTTTGGTCTCTACTAGTTTTGGTCTCTAGAGTTTGGTCTCTACTTACTTTTCTACTTCTTTTCATTTTGTGTTTAGTGGTCACTTATTTTAAATTTTAACATGTTTATTAATAAGCCTAATAATATCAAACAACATTTCTACCTCACTGGAAGTTAGAATATGCAATTCAAGCTTTCCCCATTCCCAGCCTTATCTTTTTGTTGACTAATATTTCAGTATCACTTTGTTTTTATATACCCCAGTATTTTTAAAAATATATACATATTTAGACATCATTGTTTATTTTTTATTTTTTAAATAAAATTTATTTATTTATTTTACTTTAAGTTCTGCGATACATGTGCAGAATGTGCAGGTTTGTTACATAGGTATACATGCGTCATGGTGGTTTGCTGTACCTATCAACCCGTCATCTAGGTTTTAAGCCCCACGTGCATTAGGTATTTGTCCTAATGCTCTCCTGTCAGTGGGTGGGGGGCACACCATTGTTTATTTAGAGTCACTGATGTGTTCACAACTTTATTTACATAGGTTTTCTTGGTTCCTATGTCTTTCTTTGGGATTTAATTTCCTACTTGCTGAAATGTATCCTTTAATATTTCTTTCAAAGAGGATTACTGATCAGTCAATAGTAAACTCAGTCTGCATCTAAAATTATCTGAAGGTAGTTTAATTGAGCATAGCATTTCAATTAAGAAAGTTTGTTTCTTTCATTATTTACAATTATTCTCTTGAATTCTGTCATTTTATACTAACAAGATGACTGCTTTCCATCTTATGATTTTTCTTTTCTATTTTCTGAATCTCTTTCTTCGAGTAGAGTTTAAGATATCCCCTTTGTGCAGTTCTGAGGGTTTTAGGATTTTCTCTTATGCTATGAGGTTCAAGCGTTTTACTATAAAGTGCCCATATGTGCATTTGTTTTATTGATTTTGTGTGGGATTTTTTTGAGTTTCTTGAATCTGAGTACTCTCTTCACTTTGGAAAAATTGGCAGCCATTTTTTTTCCTCGCATGTTTCCTTTCCTTCATAGATTTGTGTCTCTCTTTCTGGAATGCCTTTTAGATACACGTGGAAACATCTAATTCTCCCTCCTTGTCTCCTGGCAGTTTTGTCTGTCTCTCCAGGCTGCTGCTTGGCCATCTCCTCTCATCTTCCTACTCACTAAATCTGTTGGCTGAGTCCTGTCTATGAGTATCGGTTTCTGCAAGTACCATTTAGCCTGTGACAAACCTGCCAGCTAATATTTTTTGTACACTCTCTTGGTCCTCTGCCCCTTCTGTGGTCCCCTGAAAATTTTAAATCAATTATTTTAAAATCTCCCTCATCCCTCTCTTGACCTCTGGCTCCTGTGGAGCTAATCTCACTGTCATTGAACCTGCTGGGTCTGGCTTCCCTGTTCCTTTCCAAGAAGGATATTTCTATGGTTTCTCCTTCTGCATCCATCCCTGCTGTTGTCATCACTAGCAGATTGATTGGGTGGCAATCAACTCAGGTAAAAATGGTCCTTCCCAGACCCCTGTGCAGCCAGCACTGGCTAGGTGACCTCCATCCAGCCCATGGTGAGTGAGGTTCTGTCTCTTCACAGGGCCTCTTTCATCCTCCCAGGCAGAGGTCACCATGACCCCCATGGCTGCCTGCCTGGGTCTTTGGTTTTATGAGGTAAAACAACAACAACAACAACAACAACAAAAATACTAAAAATCAAAAACCAAAAAACCTTGCTTACACAATTCCAGACAGAAAGTTATATTAATTTCTTAGCCTGGGGTGCCTTCCCCAGAGCCAAGTGTAACTGTGCTGTCATATCCCACATGACCATGTTTAGGGTGCTCATGTCTTACTGGAGAAACTATTCCCATCCACAGTTTATACTCCCAACTATATAGGCTGCAGGCTCTCTATGGGTAGCCCCTCTCACACCCACAACACAAGGGCTCCACAGTTCCTCTGGGGATGTTGAACCCTTTGTCCTTAGGTCCAGGGCCCACAACTGAGTGAGACATCAACTCCCTCCTCTCCTTCCTTTGTTTGAGCACCTTCTTCCTTTCTGATCTGTGGATTTTCCTTTTGTCTTTTTGACCCTGACTGATATTCAGCCATTTCTTCCTTTTATTTAATCTGTGAGTAAACAGCTTTCCACATCACATCTGTATTAGCCTATTCTCACACTGCTATGAAGAACTGCCTGAGACTGGGTAATTACTAAGGAAAGAGGTTTAATTGATTCATGGTTCCACAGGACTGGGAAGGCCTCAGGAAACTTACAATCATGGCAGAAGGGGAAGCAAACACATCTTCACATGGCACTAGGAAGGAGAAGTGCTGAGCAAAAGAGGGAAAAGTCCCTTATAAAATCATCAGATCTCATGAGAACTCACTCACTATCATGAGACCAGCATAAGGGTAACTGCCCCCGTAATTCAACTACTTCCCATCAGTTCCCTCCTACGACATGTGGGGATTATGAGCCACAATTTAAGATGAGATTTGGATGCGGACACAGCCAAACCATATCAGCATCCATTAGCTACATTGGTCAGAAGTCTCAACAATAAGGATCTTTTATCCTCTAGTAATAGTTGGAAATCACTCCTCCCACAGAATACACAAGTGCACAGAACACACATGTTGTGCCTCTGTATCATGCAGGGCACTCACGGAGGCATCACCAGGTTAAGAATCCATGTTTTGAAATGAATATTTGTTACCATGAATGGATATTTATTTTATATTACATTTTGCAAAGGTGGATATAAACTTTATGTGGTTATGATAGCATTTGGGAGATATCCATGTGCATATACATTTGTCAATGTGTGCATGATCTTTACATGCACAAGTACATGCACATGGATATTCCCAAATGCTATCATAACCACAGATAATTTTTATCTCACTCTTAACCACATATAATTTTTGTATTAATTTGGTTTCTTCCAAATGTTAATAATTATTTGGCCAGGCGCTGTGGCTCATGCCTGTAATCCCAGCATTTTGGGAGTCCGAGGCAGGCGGACCACAAGGTGAAGAGATCGAGACCATCCTGGCCAACATGGTGAAACCCTGTTTCTACTAGAAATACAAAAATTAACCAGGCATGGTGGTGGTGCATGGCTGTGGTCCCAGCTACTTGGGAGACTGAGGCAAGAGAATCACTTGAACCCAGGAGGCAGAGGTTGCAGTGAGCCGAGATTGCACCACTGCACTCCAGCCTGTGACAGAGCAAGACTCCGTCTAAAAAATAAAAATAAAAAATAAAAATAAAAAATAGGCCGGGCACGGTGGCTCAAGCCTGTAATCCCAGCACTTTGGGAGGCCGAGACGGGCAGATCACGAGGTCAGGAGATCGAGACCATCCTGGCTAACACGGTGAAACTCCGTCTCTACTAAAAAAATACAAAAAACTAGCCGGGCGAGGTGGCGGGCGCCTGTAGTCCCAGCTACTCAGGAGGCTGAGGCAGGAGAATGGTGTAAACCAGCGAAGCGGAGCTTGCAGTGAGCTGAGATCCGGCCACTGCACACCAGCCTGGGCGACAGAGCGAGACTCTGTCTCAAAAAAATAAATAAATAAAAATAAAAAATAAAAAATAAAGATTTTGTCAAGATTTTATGATTATGTCTGTTCTGGCAGCTGTAACAAAATACCATAAACTGGGTGGCTTTTAAACAGCATAAATATATCTTTCTCAGTGCCAAAGACTGGAGAGTCTTAAGATCAAGGTGCCAGGAGATCTGATGTTGGCTGAGGGCCTACTTTCTGGTTCGTGGACCGCATCTTCTTTCTATGTGCTCACATGGTGGAAGGGATGAGGGAGGACTCTCAGGTCTCTTTTATAAGGATGCTAATCCCATTCATGAAGGCTCCACCCTTATGACCTAATCACTTCCCAAAAGCCCCACCTCCTTATCCCATCACCTCAGAGGTTAAAACTTCAACCTATGCATTTTGGGGAGACATAAACATTCAGACCATACCTATGTGTGGCTTTGTTCTTTCCATTTATATGAGTGTATTTGCTGAAATGTTATTATTACATTTATTTGTTTTGAAATATAATACAGAGAACTGGACTTCTATACCTTTGTAACCTGAAACAAAACTCCCTTCCTAAATTAACACAAGGGAATTTTCTGAACTTGCAGGGGATCCACTCTCAGAAAAGATCATAAATTCGTTCTAACAATCCCACCATCCCAGAGCAGGTTGCTGGTCCTCTCCATTTGGAAGTTGCGAATTGAATCCACTTACAAATCCCACTGGTAAGCCAGGTGCCATCTCCCTCAAGGAAATCTGTCACTCCCCTCACCAAAACTAGCCTGGATGACTTGGATGACTTCCGTAAAACCAACGTGATGGACTACCATCATGGAAAACCTTCAGAGAGGGTGGTATGCTCTCTGGAGAAAATCCCAAAGCATGCATCTTTCTTTTGAGTCCCTGGAAAGGAGGATTTCGTGGCATTTTTTGTGGTGCACTCTCAGGGATGTGCATCCCACAGGGCTGCTGTGTCCTGGAGGCAGATGCTCTCTAACATGGGTACGTAGTGCAGGGTTTGGCTCCTGTCTTTGAGGTGGAAAGTTGCAGGGTCTCACCTGAGGAGCCTGTCCAGACAGCAGTCACTGTTTTTCCAGGCTCCTTCTTGCCCACTGGCTCGCACAAGCTTCCAAACTCATCTTCTTGCATTAATACTCTGAGCCTCCGAGTCACCCCACATGCCCCAGATGGTGATTACTAGCCCAGCACCAGCCAATTTAGATTCAGTACACTGACCCAGTGCCACAGAGTGGCCTATTATGACAGTGATCAGACTATAAATGGTCTGTTTGGCCATTGAGAAGGGTCCTCAAAGGACTAATTCGGCTTTTGTTAATGAGGGCTTTTTAAAATTTCCTGGCACTGCTTTTCTTGATGTATGACAGATTTATGATTCATGGAGGATTTTAATATTAATGTTGGCCTGATGGAAGATAAATCGGACACAGGATTTATTGGCGTAGTAAAGAATTAGAGGTTCCCTCCCCACGAGTATGAAAACGTCAGCCAGAATGCGTTCACCGGACACCCTGCACCATGTTTCAGAGAATCCTCAGGTAGCGGGCTTAGCAGGGAAGAAATAAAGTCTGCAGCCTGCAGGACAAAGTCAGCAGAGGAAGCCAACTGAGCTGCAGTCCTGGAAAAGGAGGGGAAGCAGGGCACCTCTAGGGGAAGCTGGTTAAGTCTGCCCCTGTTGCAGCAACCTCCACTTCTGTAGGCCTTTATTGCACCTGTAAATAACGCGTGCAACTCGAAATGGCTGGTGCTGTGGTGGGGAGTACCCATGCAAATTCAGAATGGGAATAAACTTGATGGATGCCCTGGGTGTCTCCTGCCGGCAATAGGAAATCGTGTGGGAATTGGCTGGGCCATTTCTTCTGTGCACTCTATTCTGTCCTGGTAGGTTCCGTATTTCAGTCAAAATTTCTGTCACTGAACACTGAGATTCAGAGTTAGGTGGCCATCTGGCCTTCCCAATTTAAACACAAACACAGAATAAGTAACATCCTTAGTGAGCGCTTACTCCATGTCAAGCCTGGCTCTAAAGAGTGTCCCATATCATCATCTCACTCAGTCCTTGAAACAACAGATACACCAGGACATCTTATTTTTCACATCCTTACAATGACGCAGACACCAAGCGAGGCTCACAGAGGTTAAGAAGAGTACCCAAGTTTAATGGCAGGACGCGATGGCTCACACTTGTAATCCCAGGGAGGCTGAGGTGGGTGGATCATGAGGTCAAAAGTTCGAGACCAGCCTGATCAACATGGTGAAACCCTGTCTCTACTAAAAATACAAAAATCAGCCGGGCATGGGGGTGGGCGCCTGTAATCCCAGCTACTCGGGAGGCTGAGGCAGGAGAATCTCCTGAACTCAGGAGGCAGAGGTTGCAGTGAGCCAGGATTGCACCGTTGTATTCCAGCCTGGGCGACAGAGTGAGACTTCGTCTCAAAAAAAAAAAAAAGTAAAGAAAGAAGGGTACCCAAGTTTACTGAGCGAATGAGGGGCAGAGCTTGGATTCAAAGTTGACTCCAAAAGTCAAAATCTTCACCACCATCCTATGCATTCATGATGAAGTGACTGTTAGCAGTAAGACCCCCTGGCATTCCCTGATTTGGGGTCCAAGGGGTGAGACCCGGTTCTAAGTGTCTTCTGACCCTCTCTTGTGCACCATGTGTATGGGTTTTGTTCTTTAAAATTCTATATGAAGTCCTCAGGCAAGTACTCATTGTCTGGATTCCCCAAATCCGCTGGAATAAATGTCACCAAGACTCTGAACCCCAAAGATGAAACAACCTGTGCAGCTCCATGACAGCCACCGGCTGCCAACACAGAGACCCTCCATGACAGCCACCGGCTGCCAACACAGAGACCGCTTCTCCTTGTCCTGGCAGCTACCTTGGGTGACCACATTGGTTCTCCAGGATCTTGGCATTGGTGGTTTGAGGACTTTCCTGCTGCTTTTCAGCAACGCAGCTCAGACAATAGGGAAACACGATAACCCACGACGCTTATCAAATGGTAAAGAGGCAGTGTTCTGCGCAGAGTGCAAATCTCCACGCAGAATGGCTGCAACCCTTGAGATAAGCAAAGCCCCTCTGCTGGTTTTATGTCCACAGCTCAGTCTTCCTTCCTTCATTCTTGCACTCTGTTCTATTTCCATCCCAGCTGGGTGCGCTGCCATGCAATTCTGATGCCAACCACCTGGGGTTAGCGTCAGACAACCCAGAACAAGCACTTAGTCCTCCACAGACTGTCCCAGTCACATGCCAGCCCAAAGTGGAGTCCCCAGGCCATCAGCATCCCTGACCGACTGACATAAATTCGGAGACTTCTTAGACCCTTCCCCACGTTTGAAAATCTACTAAAAAGACTCACAGAATCCAGGAAAGCTCTGCACTGCAGTTTTACTGTAAAGGATACACAGAGGGTCAGCAAAATGAATAGCCATGGGTGAGGTCTGGGAGGGAGCTCTGAGTTTCCGGACCCTCTCTGGAATCCTGGTGTGTCACCCAGCTAGTACAGAAATGTGGAGGCAGGAAGCTCCATGGAGCCTCAGTGTCCAGAGGCTCAACTGGGATTTCGTTGTGTAGGCGCAATTAATCTTGGGACACGGAACTGAATTCAATGACCTCCTCCGCCATCCCCCAGAGGTCACATGCTTGATCTTTCTGGTGACCACCCACCTCCTGGAGCTATCTAGGAGCCTACCAGGATTTACCTCATTAGCATAACAAAGATACTCCTATCGTTAGGCTATTTAAAGGGTTTTTGAAGCTCTGGGTCAGGAACCAGATACAAAGACCAGGTATCTTTTAAATTACCCATGGAGTCCTTGCTCAGATGGTCAGTTGTCCCCAGCACTGTGTCGTGGCCTCAGTATTAAGATGGCCTTCCAGATGCCAACTGTCGTCCCGCTGCAGGTCAAGCTCTGGATCATACCTGCCTGGCGGGCTCTGTCCTGTGGGTGAGATGCTGTAGGGCCCCGGTGGATTTCAGCCCCCATGATCTTGAGGACTCTCATCAAAGAAGCCTGAGCATGCAAAGGATCAAAGATCTGGGATTAGAACAAGTAAAGACAGTGCCTTTGCTGTTACAGTCACTTTGTCCTCACTTCTCTCTAGTGAGTAGGTCAAGGAGATCACTCTTATTGAACATATTTTGCATTTTTAAACCACAGCTGAAGGAGCACAGAGGGTAGGTCAGAGACGTTATTAACTATTCAGGACAGACGGAGGCCCGAGACGGGGGTGTCACTTTCCTGCATAATTACGTGAGCTGTAAAACATGAAAGGCCTTTTGGCCCTCATGCCCTTTCTGTTCTGTTTTCTTCCTTGTTGACTTTGACTCACTGGGCTTAAATAAACTCTCCTTCCGGGGAACAAAAGGGCATTTACTGAAGGCAAGCTCCCTCTTGTATTAAACCAGGCAGGGAGAAAATGTGAACAGATGAAAGGAGATGCAAAGACACTTGCATGTGCTAAGCTGGGCTGGACCCATAGCATCCCTTCCCACCGTTCATCTCTGCTGAGGGCTTCTGTGTGTTGCAGGGTCCTGGCAGATGTGGTCCCTGAGCTCAAGGATGGCCACAGGGGCTGCTGTGTTGGCTGGCATTCAAGCAGGGTCCAGGGAAGCAGGCACCAGGGTGCCGTGGGCTTGCTTTGCTGCTTTCGTTCAGCTCAGGCCGTTATCTGCTGTCACCATAGACTGCAAGCTTCAACAACAGATGTTCACTTGTCATAGTTCCAGAGGGTGGGAAGTCAAAGATTAAAGGGCCGAGTGATTCAGTCCCAGGAGAGGGCCCTCCTCTTGTCTTGCAGATGACCAGCTACCATCTTACTGTGTCTTCACATGGTCTTTCCTTGGTGTGTGGGCAGGCACCAGGGGAGGGGAGGTGTCTCTTCTTAGAATCACACTAATCTCATTGAAACAAGGCTCCATCTTTATGACCACATTTAACCGTAGTCACTTTGTTACTTCAAATACAGCCACATGTGGGGTCAGGGCTTCAACATGGGAGTCTTGAGGGGACACATTGAGTCCATAGTACCCAGGTTTCATGGATGGGGTATTAGAAAATGCTTTAGAAATTCTTTTTGACTTCCCACTACTCTTCCTTCCATCCCCTTTCTTCCCTGCCCTTTTGACACAGGTAGAATTTTTAGACTTTAAAGGAAAACTTGAAGGTTTCAGGGATGGCCATTGTTAAGTGTGTTGACAGGCAAACAGGGGAGTTCATAGCCAGAGTCAAGCCCCTGCTGTCTCTGTTAGTTCTTTTTTTTTTTTTTTTGAGACGGAGTCTGGCTCTGTCACCCAGGCTGGAGTGCTGTGGCCGGATCTCAGCTCACTGCAAGCTCCATCTCCCGGGTTCACGCCATTCTCCTGCCTCAGCCTCCCGGGTAGCTGGGACTATAGGCGCCGCCACGTCACCCGGCTAGTTTTTTGTAGTTTTTAGTAGAGACAGGGTTTCACCGTGTTAGCCAGGATGGTCTTGATCTCCTGACCTCGTGATCCGCCCGTCTCGGCCTCCCAAAGTGCTGGGATTATAGGCTTGAGCCACCGCGCCCGGCCAGCAGTTCTTTTCCTTATTTACCTAATAGGAGCATTAGATAACCACCATGCTAAGCTTTTTTTTTTTTTTTTTTTTTTTTTTTTTGAGATGGAGTCTTACTCTGTAGCAAAGGCTGAAGTGCAGTGGTGTGATCTTGGCCCACTGCAGCCTCCGCCTCCCAGTTTCCAGCAATTCTCCTGCCTCAGCCTCCCGAGTTGCTGGGACTACATGCGTGCACCACCAAGCCTGGCTAATTTTTTATATTTTAGTAGAAATGAGGTTTTGTCATGTTGCCCAGGCTGGTCTCGAACTCCTGAGCTCAGGCAATCTGCCCACCTCGGCCTCCCAAAGTGCTGGGATTACAGGCGTGAACCACCCTGCCCCGCCGCTGAGGCATTTTTATTGCAAGATGAGATGCAAATCCACAGACCTCCCCTGTCCTGCACATACTCCCAAAGAGACATCTGGGGAGACCACTCCAAGGTAGACATGCCACCTCCATCTGTTCCTGGCTCTCTGCTGGCCTCACCACCAGCTCCTAGGTGCCCATGGGCACAGACAATCAGTCTTTCTAAGGTCTTTCTACCCTGTGAGTACAGGCGGTAAGTCTCATGCTAAGCTAAGGTCTTTCTACCTAAAGGGACATGTTTTCTACTTCACTCTGGAGGGACTGCTTTTGAATGTGATTTACACAGCCTTTTCAGTTTTTCAAAACAGCCAAAATTCTGAGACATGCTTTTGCTAAAAAATACATGAGAATCTTCTAAGGGTTTTTAAGCACCGAGAACATAACAGGGAAATTGGTCTGATAGAGCGCCGTGGGTGATTCGGGCAGTAACACATATAATATTGCATTCTGGAAACGTTGGCGCCTCCACCGGCAGTCTCATCCATAGGCGCAAGTTTAAATAAGACACTTTGTTATTAAATGAAACCTCCTTGCAGACAGCAACCATAAGGGCTTGCCGGGTCAGTCATTTAGGTTTGAAATCTCCTTTAATATGAATTTCCAGAGGATATTACAAAAGGCCCTACATTGGCAATAAAACACATTGTAGGAAGCTGCTAAATATGCATTTCTGCAATGGGTCTCTTTTAACGTCCGTAAATGCATGAGGCACAGATAACGCTCGCCTGTGCTGCGCTCTGGGAAGCATCTTCTGGGAGATGCCTGCAATAAGCCTTCTCCATTCACTGTGGAGCCAGCAGCCTGACCCAGGCCAGCCTGGAGATTTTAGACGGCGCGATCGGCTCTCCTCTCACAGGTGGGAACGGCAGGCAGACAGACCCTCTGCTGTTCTGGAAGGACCCTTCCCTGGGCCCCCAGCCAGGGGACACGGGTGTCTCCGGAGGTCGGCCCATTCCCTGGTGACCGGGTTAGTTTTTGTTTCTGTCTTCTGCTTGTGTGGGCCCCAGAGACAGACCCACCTCTCCATTTACTGTGGGCACCCCACTCAGGACACTGCATTCAGCACATCAGAGAGGCACTCCTCACTTGTAAGGGGTGACGATGGTGCAGGAGCTTCCTGGAGCTGCTGTGAGAAAGGACCACAGGCCGGGTGGCTTAAAACAACAGGAAGTTACTCTCACAGTCTGGAGGGCGCAAGGTGTGGGCAGGGCTGGTTCTCTGATCCGTTCCAGGCCTCCCTGCAGCTCCTGCTGCCTGCTGACAGTCCAGGCTTTCCTTGGCTTGTAGATGCGTCACCCCAGTCTCTGTCTCTGTCCTCACGTGGCCTCTTCCCTGTGGGTCTGTGTTTTCTCTTTTTATAAGGACATTAGTCATATTGGATTGGGATCCACCCTCCTCCAGTAGGATCTCATTTTAACCAGTTACATCTGTAATGACCCTATTTCCAAAAGGTCATGGGTGTTAAGACTACAATGTATCTTTTTTGGCTCGGGCAGGGTGGGGGTGGGGCAGTCTCAATTTAGTCCATAACAAAAAGCTTTTGTTCTTAGTAGCTGTGAACATTGGAGCTGTGTTTTCAGGACCAGGAAATCATTGTTTCATTCATTAATACTCAAGTTGTGCATAGCCATGCCATCAAGCACCTCCCAGGCATTGTGCTAAGCTCTGGGGACCCTATGGGGGAGTGAGCCCAGAGCTGCCCCTGCTGGAGGACACTCAGGTCAAAGGTGAGGAAGGAGGGAGGGGGCATCTTGTGGGCAGAACCTGGTGGGCAGGCCAGAGGAAGGAAATTCATCTTTGTTTTGAGAGAAAAGGCAACGTTGCCAGATCCATCAGGTCATAAGTGCAATCAGACTTGGGTTGAAATAGAGCGGCAGATGGAGAGGGCTGCTGAGAGGGCCGGCACTGATGTGGGCACCTGGGTAAGCAGGCTGCTGCCTGGGCCGGGGACAAGAGAACCGAGGAGGCGAGAGTGACTCAGCCGAGAGCAGGAAGTGGTGCCCAAAGATCTTGGTGAGACTGAGACGGGATGATGTTCCCCGAGACTCAAGGAGCTTTGGATGCTCACACATGCTCAGTGCTGCCTGAGAACACCGGACACAGCTGGCCACTCCTGCTATTGGCAGAGAGGAGGAAGGACAGGGGCTACACACCCCAAACAAACAAACAAACAAACAGACAAGCGAAGGGCATGGTGGCTTTCATGAAGGTCTGCCACTGCTTAGAAGTCTCCAGCAATATAATTAAAAAGCAGCATCTAGTTTTCACTTGTTAAATTGGCCAAAAACAAAACAAAACGAAACAAAAACAAAAAGGGAAAATACTATTCAGTGCCGTAAGGCTGGGATGAAGTATCACTGCTGCCTGCTCTGCTGGTGGAAGTGCAAATTGGTGAAACCTTTGGAGAAGACAGTTGAGCAAAATGCTTTCCTGCCCGGCAAACCGCTCCTGACAATTTATCCTAAAGCAACAATCACACCTGTGCAAAATCTGACACAGATGAACTGTCAGGGCAGCACTCTTTAGAACAAAGGGACCCTTAGTCACTTCTATTTTCAACAAGAGACGAGCAGTTTGAAAACCTAGGGACTGTCCACACTGTGGAATATTAGGCAGTCATTTAAATTGTGGTTTAAAAACTAACCAGTGGGAAAATGGCTACAATCTAAAATGAGGAGGAATTCTAGATGTAAAATTATATTTTAGTGTGTCTCCACCACAGGGGAAGATGTTTATGACAAGTTATTAAGTGAATAATGCTGACTATGAAATTGTTGATGGTATAAATGGAAAGGATGTGGGTTTGTATTTGTGTGTGAATATACGTGAGTTATGCATGGCTGTATATATTAGAAAAATGAGTGAAACAAAATACACCAAATGGCTAACGGTGGTTATTTCTGTGTGATGGGGTTTGAGGTTATATTCAAACATTTGCTTCTATGTTTTATATTAAAGAAACACATTTGCAACCTGTGGTTCATTGTAGAAAACTGGGGCAACTTAGAAAAACAAGTATTATTTTAAAGCATTCTAGTGTAAGATAGATCTTTAAGTGTCTTCTTTCTTAAACCACTTTGCTGAGTCTTAATTCTTTATTTTTCCCTTGGGAGACAGCCTCACCACTTTTATTCCAGGAGTGAGGTCTCCGCCAGGGCTGGAGGGCTGGGTGCTGGACGTGCTCAGACCTCTGAGGCTCTCGGAGGACGCTCAGAGATGGCTCCTGATCCAATGGCGACTTGCTTCTCCACACTGGAGTCACCGTAGGCATGGGCTGGCATCTGCCCAGGTGAGTGGATGTGAACAAGCCAAAAATTGGAAGAGTGAGAACAAGAAAGAGGTGATGTGTGTGTGTGTTTATGTTTTTATGTGTGTGAGTGTGTTTGTATATTTGTGTATGTATGTGCATATGTAAGTGCATGTGTGTTTGCATATATGTGTCAGTGTATATGTGTGAGCATATGTGTGTTTGTGCATGCGTGTATCAGTGTGTATTTGTGTGTGTGTGTGTGTGTGTGTGTGTTGTGAAGAGGGTGTGGACCAGGCACGGATCCCAGGCTGATTCATCTGGACATAAGGAGGGCAACTTCTGTCTTCAGGGACCATCAATCTGACCATTTTCACTGGCACTTAATCTCCCTTAGAGCAAGGCAAATATTTTAGCATTCTTGTAAATATATTTTTTTAAAGGTCTGGCTTTAAAGTCTAGAAGCTCAGGAAACCTGGGCTCAGGGTGAAATTCTCTTTGCAAGTAGGTTTGGGCCAGTGCAAATGACGTGAATTATACTCGTCATTACCTCAAGATGCACTACTCCCAATTGGCATAAAATTGCCCATTTCCTGCCTTGATATAAGGGACCTTATTCTCGACACTCCGTTGATATCAGGAGCTACTATTTCGTGCCTGACACATTGGTCATTTTAATCATCCCAGCCTCCGTACCTGGGCCAAGCCCCACTCTTCGTTGGCCATGTTTCTGACTCCATCTGCAGTTTTTACCACTTGGGTTCTTTGGACGGGCTCATATTATCCTGAAAGGTCCCTCTAGGGCGTGTCAAGGGAATGGAGGAAACCTTAGAAGCAGACAGAATAAATAACAGTGCCAGTAAGGGCCGTGGGAGACATCATTGGGAGAGGAACAATGGCAGCTCAGGACACCTTTCTCTGTGCACGTGTGTGTGATGTGTGTGCCTATGTATGCGTGTGCATGTGTGCACCTCCCACCGATGCCCAAACACACACAGAGCTGGCTCCCCTCCAGCTATGCCATTTCCAGGGGCTTGTTTTACAGTGGAATTCAGTTCACATGTATTCCCACCTGGCGGTGGAGGAATGAACTCTGTCATCCCCTGCTGCCCATTCCATGGCTTCTGCTGTAATAGCTGGTTTTGCAAACTCATATTTGTTCCAACGTGGTTGATAGATTAGGGAAAATGTAAGCGTGATGCAATTCTAAATTTTGAGTTTGTTTATGTGTGGTCATGTCTGAAGAAATTTTTTAAAGATGCAGAAAATGCAAGTGCATGTAGGTGAATGCAAAAACCTGCACCCAGCTGATCAGAGCCACTTAGGAATCCGTGAAACCTTCCCCACTCACATCTCTCACACCCCTCCTGACTACCTCAGTGCCTGGTGCAGGTTATGAGCCATGCTGGTGACATCTGGGGTTAGAACACTCCATCTGCCCCAATCCCCCTCCTTCCACCCCTCATGATGACTCCTGAGTTCCAGCCCTTCAGACACTAGCATCCGCAGGCCAATTCCAGGGGTTTCCCACAGTACAGTGCCATGTTTACTGTAGCGTCTGCATTCCATAGTCATTTACCATGGAGAACAGGGTGCTGCCATGTTGATTATGTTCTTCTTTTTCATTTTATGTGTTACTATCCAGGCTTTTGAGTGCCCCCACAAGCCCCATGGTTTTATTATGCAGCTTTGCACAGGGAAGGGACTTTTAGGAAGGTATATGTTGTCTTATAGCAGAGCTGACTCTATGCTTTTATAATTCTTTGATCCAGGAGCAGTTATACGCAAAATAGGAAATCATTGTGGTCATTTTAAACAACTCCCCTCCAAAAAAAAAAACCACCAGAAAACATTTTAACCCCATGAAGATATGGGGATGATAATCCAGAAAGACTGAGAAGAGAATGAGTAGGATCTCTGTAGAGAATGGAGAGAAATGGTTTGTGGCAGAGTAATGTCCCCCAAAACATATCAACCTATGATTTCCCAGTATGTGTGACTGTTATCTTAGATGGCAAAGGAATTTTATAGGTGTGATTAAGGATCCTGAGATGATGAGGTTATCCTAGATTATATGGGTTGGCTATAAATATGATCAGAGGGCACTTAAAGGCAGAAAGCAGAAGCAGATTTGGCTAATGAAGGGGATAATCTGAGGACTGAGGCCAGATGTTGTACTGGCCTTGCAGATGGAAAAAGAGGCTGTGTTTAGCTCATTTTTATGCTGTTGATAAAGACATACCCAAGACTGGGCAATTTACAGAAGAAAGAGGTTTATTGGACTTACAGTTCCACATGGCTGGGGTGGCCTCACAATCATAACAGAAAGCAAGGAGGAGCAAGTCACATCCTATGTGGATGGCAGCAAGCAAAGAGAGAGCTTGTGCAGGGAAACTCCTCTTTTTAAAACCATCTGATCTCATGAGACCCATCCACTATCATGAGAACATCACAGGACAGACCTGCCCCCATAATACGATCACCTCCCACCAGATTCCTCCCACGACATGTGGGAGTTGTGGCAGTTACAATTAAAGATGAGATTTGGGTGGGGACACAGCCAAACCATATCATTCCACCCCCAGCCCCTCCCAAATCTCATGTCCTCACATTTCAAAACCAATCATGCCTTCCCTACAGTCTCCCAAAGTCTTAACTCATTTCAGCATTAACCCAAAAGCTCACAGTCCAACATCTCATCTGAGAAAAGGCAAGTCCCTTCTGCCTATGTGCCTGTAAAATAAAATATAAGAAAGTTAGTCACTTCCTAGATAGAATGGGGGTACAGGCATTCGGTAAATACAGCCATTACAAATGGGAGAAATTGGCCAAAATGAAGGCACTACAGGCCCCATGCAAGTCCATGCACAGTCAAGTCTTAAAGCTCTACAATGATCTCCTCTGACTCCATATCTCACAACCAGGTCACACTGATGCAAGGGGTGGGTTACCATGGTCTTGGACAGCTCTGACCCTGTGACTTTGTAGGGTACAGTCTCCCTCCTGGCTGCCTTCATGGGTTGGCATTGAGTGTCTGTGGCTTTTCCAGGCACATCGTGCAAGCTGTCAGTGGATCTACCATTCTGGAGTCTGGAGAACAGTGGCCGTCTTCTCACAACTCCACTGGGTGGTGCTTCAGTAGGGACTCTGTGTGGGGCCTCTGACCCCACATTTCCCTTCCACTCTGCCCTCGCAGAGATTCTCCATGAGGGCCCTGACCTTGCAGCAAACTTTTGCCTGGGCATCTGGGTATTTCCATACATCTTCTGAAATCTAGGCGGAGGTTCCCAAACTTTGATTCTTCTGTGCACTTACAGGCTCAACACCACATGGAAGCCTTCAAAGCTTGGGTCTTGTACCCTCTGAAGATACAGCCTGAGGTCTACATTGACCCACTTCAACGATGGCTGGAGCAGCTGGGACACAGGGCACCAAGTCCCTAGGCTGCACACAGCACGGGGACCCGGGGCTCAGCTCACGAAACCCCTTTTTCCTCTTAAGCCTCTGAGTCTGTGATGGGAAGGGATTCCATGAAGACCTCTGACATGCGCTGGAGACATTTTCTCCATTGTCTTGGGGATTCATATTTGACTTCTTGTTACTTATGCAAATTCCTGCAGCTGAGTTGAATTTTTCCTTAGAAAATCGGATTTTCTTTTTTTTCACATTGTTAGGCTTCGAATTTTCCAAACTTTTATACTCTATTTTCCTTTTAAAACTGAATGCTTTTAACAGCACCCAAGTCACATCTTGAATGCTTTGCTGCTTAAAAATTTCTTCCACCTGATAACCTAAATCATCTCTCTCAAGTTCAAAGTTCCACACATCTCTGGCCAGGGGCAAAATGCCACCAGTCTCTTTGTTAAAACATAACAAGAGTCACCTTTGCTCCCAACAAGTTCCTCACCTGTATCTGAGACCACCTCACCCTCGACCTTATTGTTCATATCACTATCAGCATTTTGGTCAAAGCCATTCAACAAGTCTCTAGGAAGTTCCAAGGTTTCTCACATTTTTCTGTCTTCTTCTGAGCTCTCCAAACTGTTCCAATCTCTGCCTGTTACCGAATTCCAAAGTCACTTCCACATTTTCAGGTATCTTTTCAGCAATACCCTACTCTACTGGTACCAATTTACTGTATTAGTCTGTTCTAATGCTGTTGATAAAGACATACCCAAGACTGGGCAATTTACAAAAGAAAGCAGTTTATTGCACTTATAGTTCCACATGGTTGGGAAGGCCTCACAATCATGGTGGAAGGCAAGAAGGTGCAAGTCACATCTTACATGGATGGCGGCAGGCAAAGAGAACTTATGCAGGGAAACTCCCATTTTTAAAACCATCAGATTTCATGGGACTCATTCACTATCATGAGAGCAGTGCAGGAAGGACCTGCCTCCATAATTCAATCACCTCCCACTGGGTTCCTCTCATGACATGTGGGAATTGTGGGAGTTACAATTCAAGATGAGATTTGGGTAGGGATACAGCCAAACCATATCAGGCCATTAGTCCAGGAATGTAACTCTGCAATCTGGAAAAGGCAGGGAAGTGAATTTTCCCCCGGAAGTTCCGGAGGGACCATGGCTCCATGGACATCTTACTTTTGGTCTGGTGAGAAGGATTTTGGACTTAAGACCTCTGGAAGTGTAAGAGGATTAGTGTGTGTTGTTTTCAGTCACCCAGATTGGAGTTCTCTGTTACAGAAGCCACAGGAAACCAATGGGCTTGTTCTGCTCCAGGGCAATGATGGATGGGCAGGGGCTGGAGGTGGAGCAGCAGCTGCAGCCGGATCCGTTTGCTTGGTTTATGTGTGATTTGGGGGCACAAATAGATGATGGCAGAATGGCATTGGCTGGAGATGTAACTGCTCTGTGACTGTCCAATCCCTCTGAGTTGCTTGAAGAAAAAAAATGCCAAGGTAGGTGGCACACCCAGCACGGAAACCCAGTATAGGCAGGTAACATATTTGACTTTTTCCTTTTTCTGAGAAGTGACCGATTTCCTTTCTTCTCAGCTCTCCTAATCCTGGCTCCCACCTCCCCCTCACTCACTGCCTCATCCCTCAGGTCAATGGGATGAAAGCCTTTCAGGAACTAACCCCACCCAGGGTGGTGTGCTCCCTCTTCTCTCAGCATCCAGGCAGCTCCTCATAATCCCCAGCCCCTTCCCCAGCTTGCTCTATTTGTCTGCTCAGGCATGCCCCCTGCTTCTCTGTAACCCTATTATTGCAACACGGGAAGGCATTTTAGGAATGCAGTTTGCAGGAGAGGCATTATTTAAGATGAAGTCTTTTGGTATTGGGCTGCATTTTCTAGCATCCATCTTCCAAAAGTCATTAGTCAACTGTGTGGGTCTGTGATGAGGATGGCTGCACCAGCTCTGGTTTCCATGAGCAATGACATCATTATGCCACCTGGGTGACTTCTTGTGGCCTGCATCTCTGGGTGCATTTCCATTGTATCTAATTTGGAGGATAGGCAGACATGGAGGGTAGTTCTTGTGCCCCTGAGCTCTGCCCCAGAAAGTTTGGGATGTTTGTCTACTTGCTTTCCACCTGGCTTTAGAGCTGTGGGTGGGGGTCACCCAGGTGTCCCAGGTGGGGAACAAGGTCTAGCCAGGTAGACAGCAGGGTATGGTAGCCTAGGGACTCCATGCTTTCACCATTACCTGATTGCACTGGGTATTGGGTTTCAGAAAGATCACATTGCCTTTCTGAGTTTCGAGTTTGTTTATGTGTGATTCTTTCTGGAGAAATTTTTTAAAATGCAGAAAATGTGAGTGAATGTAGGTGAATGCAGAAACCTGCACCCAGTTGGTCAAAACCACTTAGGAATAAACTAAACCATCCACACTCACATCTCTCAAACCCCTCCTGACTACCTCAGCGTCTGGTGTAGGTTATGAGTCATGCTATTAATTTATTGATTAATTGCAACAATAAATTAATTACATAATTAACCCTCCACCCAGCAGATGCCAGGCGCTATCTGCAGAGGTCACACAAAGTCTCTGTGTATCAGTGCTCCCAGGCTAGAGGGGAAGGGGCCATACACAGAGAAAAATCACCAGAAGTTTGTTCCTTGTTACCAAGCATGTTGCCCTGTATGCAGGCCCTCACAAAGATTCTCATATAACTGGGACTCTCATGATGTCTTTATTTTGAATCACAAAGTGCTAAGACATGATCTCAGTCAATGCTAGTCTTGGATGCTCCCAGAGGGTGTCTCTACAGACACCAGTAAGATAGACATATACATGTACGAAAGAAAGCTCATTATGGCTCATGGGATTATGAAAGCTAAGAAGTCCCACTATCTGCTGTCTATAAGCTGGAGACCCAGAAAAGTCAGCAATACATTTTAGTCTGAGTCCAAAGGCCTGAGAAACAGGGCAGCTGATGGTGGAAATCTCAGACCAACGACAAGAAAAGATGAGATGAGATGTCCCAGCTCAAGTACTCAGGACAAAAAATGGGGGCCAAATAAACTTCTCCTTCCTCCTTTGGGGCTAGATCATGACCACCCATGTTGGGGAGGGCCATTTGCTTTATTGAATCCACCAATTCCAATGACCATCTCTTCAGAAATACTGTTGCAGACACACCCAAAAATGATGTTCTATCTGGGAACCCCATGGTCCAGTCCTGTTGACACATTGAGTTCATCATCACACTAAACATGTGATTCCTGATGGTGCCAGGCACGTGGGCGCTGCATGCCTATGTGACCAACCCCCCCAAAAAACCTTGAATGCCAAGGCTCACGTGAGCTGCCCTGATTGGCCACACTTCCTATTTGCTGTCACACATCATTACTGGGAGAATTAAGCACTATCTTGTGACTCCACTATGAGAGAACAATTAGAAACCCATGGCTGGTTTCCTCTAGGCCCCGCCTTATGCACATTTTCTCTTGACTGACTTGAACCTGTACTCTTTCACTGTAATAAACCATAACCATTAGTATCATGGCTTCATTTTAGGTTCAGGGGTGCATGTGCAGGTTTGTTATTAAGGTAAACTTGCGTCATGGGGCTTAGTTGTACAGATTATTTTATCACCCAGGTACTAAGCCTAGTACCCAATGGTTCTTTTTCCTGATTCTTTCTCTCCCCCGACCCCCAAGCAGGACCCATTTTCTGTTGTTCCCCTCTGTGTGTCCATGTGCTCTCATCATTTAGCTCCCACTTACAAGTGAGAACATGCGATATTTGGTTTTCCGTTCCTGCATGAGTTTGCTAAGGATAATGACTTCCTGCTCCATCCATGTTCCTGCAAAGAACATGATCTCGTTCATTTTTAGTATAATGACTTCTTAAACTTCTGTAAGTCCTTCTAGTGAATCACTGCACCCAAGGGTGGTCTTGGGGACCCTTGGCCTAAAGGAGAATATTGCAGAAGTATTTCTCTTCTGGTTACCCTATGCATAACTAGGTAAGTGAGAAACAGACTGGCCTTTGTGGGAAGCCTAGCTTTCCAGTTGAGGGAAGAAGGGCATAGCTTAGAGAATGGCTGCAGAAGCATAGGAAAGCCTAGTGTAACCAGGGGCTCCGTCCACTGAGACCCTTTTCTGCCCTCAGCTGCCCTGTGCTGCCGCCTCTGTTCCCAGACAAGCCCCAGATTTCCCACACGGCTCAGTGCTTTGTGATGACCATTCTTGGAAGTCTTCTTCTGTCTCTCCTTTGGCTAAAGAATTTCTGCTCATCCTTTAAGATATAACCCTAATATTTCACTGTCTCTCTGACCCACAAACCCGCAGAAAGATAGTTTGCATTTAGCTCTATGACAGCGTGTTCTGTTGCTATCATGTGTCTTAAAGAGTGGGCTCAGGTGCCTTGCTCATCCTTGTGACACCACTATCTAGACTCCTCTACTACTGTAGAGACTTTAATTCCTGTGTGTTTGGCAAAACGATCCCAGAATTCTTCAAACAATTTTCTTTACTTATCTTTTCAAGAACATATCAATGAATGATCTTGGTTTTTATGTTTTAATCATCAAAAACCAATGTATGAACATAACCGAGGAAATATTAAGTAACAAGTTAAGAGCTTAGATTCAAAAAACTCAGGCTGGGTGCGGTGGCTCAAGCCTATAATCCCAGCACTTTGGGAGGCCGAGACGGGAGGATCACGAAGTCAGGAGATCGAGACCATCCTGGCTAACATGGTGAAACCCCGTCTCTACTAAAAAAATACAAAAAAACTAGCTGGGCGAGGTGGCGGGCGCCTGTAGTCCCAGCTACTTGGGAGGCTGAGGCAGGAGAATGGCGTGAACCCGGGAGGTGGAGCTTGCAGTGAGCTGAGATCCGGCCACTGCACTCCAGCCTGGGTGACAGAGCAAGACTCCGTCTCAAAAACAACAACAACAACAACAACAACAACAACAACAAAACTCAAGATTTAACTAGGTCTGTAAATTACCAAATGACTGTGTTGGTCTTTTTTCCCCACATTGACTGTTAGCTTCTGTAGGAGATTTGGGTTAGGTCAGGGGTGAGAGCTATATGACACATAAGTCACTATTCTGATCCCGTGCCCATGGCAGACATGGCTAATCAATCATGATACTCATTCTCACATCTTTCTAAGCAGGTGGAACACATTTGGTGTGGAAATGAAACCTACTGACTAGCCTATGGTTAGATGATCCCTAAGGTTTTCACATCCTATTTTTTGATCCAGACTGCTTTGTTTTTTTTTGTTTTTTTTTGGTCTGAGTCCAGCAATGTTGTCAGAGATGGAAGGGAAGTGGCTAGCATGGGCTCCGTTGAAGTCAGTTCATGGCCATTCAGCCAAGAAATCTGCCAGAAATTCTTCATGGATATGCCAAGTGGTCAAAAAGTTGAGCTATATTCTATGTAGTCATTACTGGGCAGATTGTCAGGCAATGAATTAAGTCACCTGTATAGGAGAAATTCCATAGAAAGGGCCTGTGGTGGGCTCATTTGAGTCTCCCCACATCCATACGTTGAAGTCTTAATGCCCAGGATCTCAGAATGTGACTATATTTGGAGATAGGGTCTGTGAAGAAGGAATTAAGGTAAAATGAGTTCACACGGTCAGGCCCTAATCCAATCTGACCGATTTCCTCATAAGAGGAGATTAGAACACAGACACATGCAGAGGAATGATGATGTGAGGACACGGGGAAGAGATGGCATCTGTAAGCCAAGGAGAGGCCTTGGTGAGAACCCATGTGCCCACACTTTGATCTCTGACTTTCAGTCACCATAACCATGAGAGCATATTTTTCCTTTGTTTAAGCCCCTGTCTGTGTTACTTTGGTTCCCAGCCTCAGTAAATGGATGCAGGGCTCTTCCAAAGGAGACACAAAAAGGAAGGAGAAGAGCTCTGCTTCTTCATCCTGCACCTGCTACCCTGCTGATTGTTGTCTATGTTGGCAAAGTAAAGGTCAAGTTGTCAAACACCAAAGAGTCTTCAGAAAGTGTTAGTAGACCAAAGGTCTGATCTGGAAGGACAAGAACATTTCTTTATGGCTCCCAGGCCATTGTTTCTGTCAACCATGGAGTTTTATCTCCATTGCCTCCACCTCTGTTCGATGAACCTGCTACTACCTTGCAGAACCTTCTGCCTCCAGAACTTCTCTCCTTGTGTCTCTCACTGGAGCAAAATAAATTCGACCAAGTCATTAGCATTTGATTTTTGATAAATTTTTCTTCACTGCTTTCAGTAAAATTAGATTTTAAAAAGAAGAGCTAAAAAAAAAGTAGAAGGTGGTCCCAAAGGGAAGCACCCCTTAACTGTGGTGTTTCAGTCCCCAAAAAGGGCAGAGGGGCAAAGAACTGGGGTAGCACCTTTCAACTGCTACCCAGGAAAGTTTTGTCTTCGACCCAAGGGTCAGACCGTGCATCCGTCCATTTGGTCCTGGTGGCCAAAGGATGGGATGGAAATCTGGGCTTTTTTTTTTTTTTTTTTTGTCCAACCAGAATGTGTGGGTGGCAAAAGTAATAACCTCAAAGATCCATCTTATGAAAAGTAAAGGGCTACTACTCCCTTTCAAAGGATCCTTACCCGTATGGAAATCTGATGCACTTTGCATATCGGTGGAGATGGGCTCCCCTTGGTGGGTCTCTGCAGAGTCTCAGAGCCTTCCAATTCCACTCTTCTTGCCTTTGCTACAGGCCCTGTGGTTTAGGGCTTCCTCCCACAGCAGCCAGGAAAGGGAGTTCTTGGGCTTAGGTTCTGACAAGGAGACAAACGGATCTGAGGACACGACTCCAGGGATTCCTACAGTTTCTTCGAGAGGGTCAAGATTTTCTTCTGCAGAACTGGGAGGCCATGCCTCAAGCCTGCTCCTACCATTTATTCACCACCACCCCAGCGGTTGATATGCCTGCTGGCCCACTTGCTTTTCAGCTAGGAAGGGGTGGTGACATCAGCTCTTGGCTGGGCTTTGGGTGGCAGGGACAATCTGGCACTGGCCACCATCACTGCATCATCATATTGCTATTGATTATGATTGCACAATCATAACAATATTGATTATGACTAGCATCATACTGGGTCTCAGAACAGCAGAGGTCAGGCTTGCAGGTGTGTGCACGTGAGTGTGCACGCATGTGTGCATTTAGGGGAGCAAGCACCTAAGGCAGGCTTTGTGACTTACCTCACCCCTACTGCTCTGGCCCCAGAGCTCCAGCATCCTCCACAGAGCTGCTTTCCTTTTTTTAGCCTCTGCTTGCAAGGAGGGATAGAACAGTGAATTGGAAGCAGTGCAGAAACCAGGAGAAGGCGGCTTTCACTGCTCGCACAAAGCAGTGACTTTTCCCACCTTAGAGGCACGTCTGCGGCTGGTATACACTCAGTCTCCTCCTGCTCGTGTCTGGAAATCATGCACACAGCTCTTGGAGCCTTCCAGAACCAGGGGAGCTATCCTCAGAGAAATTCAGGGAAGCATTTTGTCTTAAGAAGAAATAACCAAGCCACCTTGCAAGGCTCATAATTGTAGACAGAGCAAGCAAGCTTCTCATCACCTTTGTTTCCATTGAGCTGGAAAAATCACTGTTGGTTCAGCTCTAAGCTTTGGTGTGTGTGTGTTTCTTTCCCAGCAAAGTCGCCACAAGATGCAATTTAACTTGTAATTTGATTTGCTGTGGAGTAGCTTCAGCAATGATTGTATTTGATGTGCAGTTGAAATACATAAAGAGATAAATGGCTTAATTTGAATCAATATTAATTCTGTGCAATTTACTTTTAACTTCACTTCTCAGCAGAGGAAATTATGCTGCTCAGGAGTCATTTGAAAACTTTTTTCCTGCTTAGAAAACTGAGCTAAACTGGCATAACTGTTTCAACACAATGAGACAAATGCTGTGCATGTGTGAGAGGTCAGATGAGACAAAACTTCAACCATCCTTGGCCCAGACACTCCAGGTCAGCTCCGGGAGCCCCTCCACCTCATCCCCCTGCAATGCTACCGAGACCATTCACAGAAGAAAGTGGGGTTGGGAAATTGGCAAAAAGAGAGGAGTCAGGCACGCTGTTGGCACACGTGATGGAAACGGGCTCTGTGTTAGCTTCCCAGCTCCTGCATGACACGTCCCACAGACTTGGGACCTTCAACAACAGAAATTTATTTTCTCACAGCTTTGGAGGCTGGCAGCCTGAGGTCCTCCTGAGACCTCTGTCTTTGACTCACAGATGCCATCTTCTCCCTGTGTCCTCACGTGGTCGTCCACCTGTATGTGTCTGTCTTCTAATCTCTTCTCAGGAGGACATCAGTCAGATCAAATTAGGACCCCACCTTGATGACCTCATTTTAACTTAATTACCTCTTTAATGACCCCTATCTCCAGATAAAGTCACATTCTGAGCTCCAAGGGGTTAGAATGTAAACATGAATGTTGCAGGGACACAATTCTGCCCAAACAGGCTTCTTTCCAGGAGAGAGGGGATTGGCTTGGGGCTCAATGTCACTCCTGTTTACAAAAACTTTACCTGAACAGGGGGTGGAACTGGGCACAGATCCTAGATCTGACCTCTGAGCATGCCATCCCCATGTGCTGACTCCATCCAGCAGAAGGGACGAGAGCACGTGGCAGTGGTGACCTCGTGGGGGTTGGCAGCTGCAGAGGTGCTGTGTTCCCTGCATGCTTCTTGGATTCAGCTTTCACAAGACCTCGGCGAGGTGGACACAGTGATGATGTGCACTTCACAGTTGAGGAGAAGTGATTTTTCAGAAAGTCACCTGCCTTGTGGCCCTGCCCACTGCTTTAGAATAAGTGTTTTTTTGTTTTTTTGAGAGGGAGTTTTGCTCTTGTTGCCCAGGCTGGAGTACAGTGACGCCATCTCGGCTCATTGCAACCTCTGCCTCCTGGGTTCAAGCGATTCTCCTGCCTCAGCCTCCCAAGTAGCTGAGATTACAAGCATGCACCATCATACCAGGCTAGTTTTGTATTTTTAGTAGAGATGGGGTTTCACCATGTTGGTCAGGCTGGTCTCAAACTCTTGATGGCAGATGATCCGCCCTCTTTGGCTTCCCAAAGTGCTGGAATTACAGGTGTGAGCCACCAGGCCTAGCCAGGATCTTTTTTTTTTTTTTTTTGATAAAAAATAAGAGTGTTTGAGTTAGGATTCTCCAGAGAAACAGGATCAATAGGATATATACCTATATTTATATATGAGAGGATTTGTTATGGGAACAGTAAATGACTACATGATTATGGAAGCCAAGAAGTCCCACAAACTGCTGCCTGCAAACTGGAGACCCAGGAGAGCTGGGGGTGTCATTCAGTCTGACTTTGAAGGGCTGAAGACCAGGAGGCTGATGTATAGGTCCAGGTCTGAGTCCCAAAGCCAGACAACCAGATGCATGGATGTCCAAGGACAGAAGACGGACGTCCCAGCTTCCGAAGAGAGAGGATGAATCCAATCTCCCTCTGCTTTTTTGTCCTGTCAGGGACCTCATGGGATTGAGTGATGCCCTCCCACATAGTGAAGGCAGACCTTCCTTCTTCAGTCCACAAATTCAAATGCTAGTCTCTTCCAGAAGCCCTCACAGGCACACCCAGGAATCACGCTTCACCAGCCACCTGGGCACAATCAAGTTGACGCATAAAGTGAACTATCAAAGGGTGGGTCTCTTTGTCCTGGTTGAGACACCTCATTCATTGTTTTGGATTTTATCTGTTAACTTCAAGCGTTCTGTGTAGCACAAAAACACAGTATTCAAATGATCAAACTGAAAGGAAAAGCTTGTGTAGCCAGAAGCTCAAATTGCCGCAGGGGTCCCAGGGGAGAAGGAATGGTTTTGTGGAAGCCATGGACGGATGCATTTCCTCTGGGGCTTCACTGTGAAGGCCCACATAGCAGGAGATAGGGAGACACTCTGAAAAGACTTAGAAATCTTGGAAATACGGGGCCCTCTGTGCCTGAGGAACCACTTGATGTCCAGGAAATGTGTGGAATGTCAGTGGCCAGGGAGTTGTTTACTGCCCCAATTTTCAACCCAGTGGGGAGAAGATGGGGTGACCTTTTAAAATGTAAATGAAATTGTGTTGTTCCAGCAGCTTTTGCTCATCACAAAGCTAGTTCCTGGCCACGACTCATGAGGGTTGGATGCGGCTTGGACTCCAACATCTTGTCTGTCTTGGGTTCCCACATTGATGTCACCAGCACCCAGAACAGTGCCTGGTACGGAACAGGCCCTTGTTCATAGCTGGGGACTGACCGACTGGGCACACAGAAGGAGGCACACGGGCATGGATGCCCCAGGTACAGGGACACTGATGGGGAGGAGGGTGAGTGAGAGAATACTTGCCAGCCAGGCCTAGGAGAGGCATTATTTTCCCTCTAGGAAATATATTCTGATTTTCATTACATAGGTGAGTGGGAAAATACGATTTTTAAATACAGATGCCCAGTTTACAGCCAGTGTTATTGGAATATATCTGTTCAGTAAATTAATTTGCATCACATCGCATTTTAGTGGCTGAATATGATTTCTGAGAATACTTAGAATTTCATGGGCAGTCTTGTATCTCCTTATATATATTTTTTTTTGATAGGGGAAAATAGTTCTAATCAAATCCTGCCATTGCACAGATAAAAACATTTTTTAATTGGACTTCATGAGCCATCACGAAAAGGTTGGAATGGGACTTGACTGGAGATTTGGGGGGAGTTTGAGGTCAGGTGGTGTCTCACCCAGATTGATTTGTTCAATTCTAATTGGCACCAGGAGAATTACAACCGTCAAAGAGTGTAATCAGAGGAGATAAACCATTTTACCCTAATACTTTATGCTGAAAGTTGATGGCGCAACATTTAAGCTTCCCGAAGCCTAACAACTCATTTGCAATAAATTCTAGAAGGAGAAAATAATGACTCTGGAATGTCATCTCATTCCAGCCTTGCATTATTTTCTTACTCTTCCCGAACTGTGGTTGTTTGGAAACGTGCCTGCAGGAAGTGGTGGTAGGCAGACATCTCCCAGAGACTGGAGGAATCCAGCACCCTGGCTTCTAACTATGAACTAACTTTTCTCCAACAACGGATTAGTCTCCTGGGGACCCGGGTACCTTGCTGCCCCATACCTGTTTGTGGGCACATTCCTTCCTTTAATTGCCATGACCAAGACAGGTGGGGAACTTAAATAATTTACTGTGGTTTGGAGCCAAATGAAGTGGACGCTTCACAGCCAGAGTCCTCTTCATTGGCAGGCGACTTGCAGATAATGGGCTTTCTGCCCATTTTTTTACGCCAGGCAATTGGTATTTTCACACTTTTCCCAATGTAATTTCAAAATTAAATTAGGCCGGATGTATACAGGAAAGTGGTGGATGGCATTCAACATGGACTCCAGCCAGCCTTCCTCTCAGTCCAGGTAGAAGGAAGAGAAAACTAATTAACTCTCCTCAGGCCCAAGATTGGGTCTGTGTGTGTGGATCCACCCACCACCTCCCGGCTCTGAACCTTCCCCGTGCTTCTCAAGGGCAGGATCAACACCTGCAGGTCTGAGCGTGAATCCATTCTCTCCTGGGAGGGATTATTTGCAAGGAGAGAAGGAATAGATTAACCCAGGGCAAGTAGACAGCCATGTGGACTCAACTGAGTTTCTGCCATATCCCTAATACAGCCCCCAGCCTTGGGGGTGAGCCTGGGAGTCATCGACAGCTGCACTAGGCTTTGGCCTTGCTCTGTTAGCTAAGACTTCATCTTTACCATAAGACGGTGTTCCCCCAAAGTCCCCAGGCTCTGCCTCCCTGAGTGAGCCCCACCCACCTCATTTCTCAGGATGCTGTGCACCCAGTAGAGCCTTTGTGCAGCTGCATCATTCCACAAACAGCCTTGAGGCTCTTACTCTGCTCAGAGGTGTGCTAAGCTCAGCGGCGCACACATTTCCCATCAGAAAATCTATGTACAGGGAGCTTATAACTAGCAAGTCGAATGCAGAGAGCCTTTGTGTTTCTCCTTATGAAATTCCTTCCTTTAACCTGTCAAAGAGTTAACATTCCTTTTTTTCAACTAAAATTCACAAAACATACAATTCACCATTTTAACCATTTAAAAGTGCACAATTCAGGCTAGGCCTGGTGGCTTATGCCTGTAATCCCAGCACTTTGAGAGGCTGAGGCGGGCAGATCACTTGAAGTCAGGAGTCCGAGACTAGCCTGGCCAACTTGGTGAAACCTCGTCTCTACTAAAAATACAAATATATATATATAAGCTGGGTGTGGTGGCTGGGTGTGATGGCAGGCGCCTGTAGTCGTAGCTATCTGGGAGGCTGGGGTGGTAGAATCACTTGAACCTGGGAGGCGGAGGTTAGAGTGAGCCAAGATCATGCCACTGCACTCCAGCCTGGGAGACAGAGCGAGACTCCATCTCAAAAAACAAACCAACCAACCTGTAATCCCACTACTTTGGGAGGCCAAGGTGGGTAAATCACGAGGTCAAGAGTTTGAGGCCAGCCTGGCCGACATGGTGAAACCCCATCTCCAGTAAAAACATGAAAAATTAGCTGGCCGTGGTGTCGGGCTCCTGTAATCCCAGCTACTAGGGAGGCTGAAGCAGGAGAATCTCTTGAACCTGGGAGGCAGAGCTTGCAGTGAGCCGAGATCACACCACTGCATTCCAGCCTGGGTGACAGAGCGAGACTCCATCTCATAAAACAAAAAGAAAAGAAAAAGTGCACAATTCAGTGGTTTGTAGCACATTCACAACAAGGTTGTGCCATCATCATCACAATCGAATGGTAGAACATTTCCATCACCCCTAGAAGAAGCCCAGTGACTTTCCCTAACCCTTTTCCCCAGGCCCCGCAATCACTAGTATTCCTGTCTTTATGGATTTGCCTATTCTGTTCATTGGTACAAAGGGAATCATGCGCGATCTCAGCATCACCTCTGCAAGGTTCCTCCCTGTGGCAGCGTGCAACCGTGCCTCACTCCTTCTCTGGCTGGGCCACCTTCCATATTGTGTCTGGACCACGTCGTGCGTATCTGTGTATCCACAGATGGGCATCCACAATATTTCCACTTCTTGGCTCTTGTGAATAGTACTGCTGTGAACATTTGTGTCAAGTTTTTTTGTGGCGACACATGTTCATGCCTCTAGGGTCTGCACCTTGGGAGTGGAACTGCAGGTTCCTATGGCAATTCTATGCTGCACCTTTTGAAGAACTGCAAACTGTTTTCAAAGCAGCCGCACCATTTTACCTTCCTATCAGCAGTGGAGGAGGATTCCAGTTGCTCCACATCCTTACCAACACTGGTTATTTTCTGACTTTTAAAACATCATGATTACAGCCATGTGGGTGAGAGAGTGACCCTTTCTAAGTGGGGGATGCCCTTCCCTGCTCTGCGATCCCCTCACACTTGGTCTGTGGTGCCTCCCTGACTCTCTGGACTTGGCATGGAGAAGGGCCGGAGGAAGAAATGGGTCGAGGCAGCATGGGAGCCACTCTTTGGCTGGCAACGGCTTTGCTCTGGGGGAGCAGCAGGGCAGTGAGCTCACAGCTCCTCAGGGGCAGGTCACTCCGTCCTTGTGTGTCCTCACTACCCACTGTGCAGAAGAACACAGGCAGGCACTGTGACCCCTTGTCCAATGTGTCCCAAGGATGAAGAACGAAGGAGGAGGTGGGTGGCCTGATGCTCTTGGAGGACTGAAGTTCAAAGCCACTGATGATGTGGGGATGATGGATCGTGTTCTAAGGAGAAGCAGGTCTCCTGTCTCCAGGCTGCATGTGGGACGGACCCTCAGCAAAGTCTTGCAGAGGTGGAGGCAGAGGTAGCTGTTGCCACTCTTCAAGGAGAATTGAGGCTGACAGGGAAGGAAAGTGGAAGGGCCCATTTCTCAAATCCAGATGCCTGACAAAATGGAAGGAAAAACACCTGCCAGCCAGGAAGACAGTCCCGAGGTCACACCAGGAGCCCCCGGCACAGTCATGCAGGGCCATGGAAGGAAAGATGCCAATTTCAACCTAACTCTTCACCTCTATCATTTAATCTTCCGACACTGCCTGGAGGCCCACAGGAGGTGTTACTCCCATTTTATAGGGAAGCAGCTGGAACTGGAGTGGTGGAGAGACTTGCCTAGGTGTGGAGCCTCCCTCAGCAGGTCTGGGAGTGGAGCTCAGAGGGGAAGATACTGGCACACACAGCTGTGTCCAGAGTCACTCAGCAGCCCGGAACCAGGCACCGGGAGGTAGAGAGGAGGACGGAAACTTCCTCCCAGCTTGGAGTTATGAGCTTCACGTTGCTGACTTGGAGGAGCAGCTGAGGTTCTTGCAGACACTGCTGAAGCCAGGGAAGGGCCTGGTCCCTGACTTTGCTAATCGTGCTAAGCTGTGGGCGACTGGGAAAGTGTGCTCCTGGAGAGAACAGAGGGACCATTCTGCTTTCTTGCTACTGCCAGCTAGTGGGGAACAGTGCATGCACACACACCATTCTGCACACCTGCCCTCCAAACCAGGACCTGCCCAGCTGGGTTCTTTCCAGAGGCTAATTCCAATTGCCCTGTGGACAGAGGTGAAGCTGAAGTGGTGCTGCACTGGGTGCAATCTGGATTTGCTATAGCTGCTCTTGCAATAGAACTGTTCATTACGGTTGTACTTGCCGGCACTGGACGGCAGCTCGAAGGCATTCGGGCCCCCATTCTGTTCATTTTTAGTGCCTGTCTAGCATCTCAGTATGCAGCACGTAGTAGGCAACTTACAGGTGTGTGCATCATTGACATCACTGAACCAATTCAAAGGATGCCTCTGGTGTTACCAAGGCGTCTAACACTCAGAAATCAATGCAGCAGGGACAGAAGGGACCCTGCTTTCAGATAACCAGGCTGGTGGTCCGCAGCGTCTTGATTTCTAGTCTGTAGTCTCTGAATTGCATTCCTGTTCCCAGGACTCTCACTACACACTTATCTTTTTTCTTTTAACGATGATATCGGTGCCGTAATACAGTCCCATTGCTGCTTCGCTTCTCCAGCAATGGGCTGTTGAACAGCTATTCTGTTATGTATTAAACACAGCTCTTATATTAAAAAAAAAAATGGCTGAGGGCTTTGAACATTGACTTCTACCCTCAGGCTAGAGGTGTTTCTGTTGGGAAATGGGAGTAGAATAAGGGATACTTTATCTGTTTTGCATTTGCCTTAAAAAATAAAACTTGCACCCAATACTTGACAGCCCATTTATTACACCCGCTGCGCCCTTTACTAGGTTGATGTACGTGGAGAAAGGCTCTGTGCTCTGCCCTGCATTCCCCTTCTCCGGAAAGGCTGTGGGGAGGACAGTGCTTGGAATCCTAATGGTGCTGGCATGGCTACCTGGGGGAAACACAGCTGTGCAACGGGCAGGTCCCCTGGAAAAGTTCCAGCTGCAGGACTTTGAGCAAGGTGCCTAATTCCTTCCCAGGCTTCTATGGGTCACACACAACATGGGGAGTGTGCTTGTCCCAGCCCTGGAAGGCTGCTGTGCAGATGCCATGAGGCCATGTTCATAAAAGCACCCTGCACAGAGCCACCCATGTTTCTAGCTGTTGTCAATATTATTATCTCTAACCTTTGTTTCAAGGCCCTTAGGTGGACCTAAGAGGCCAATGCAATCAAGGTTTTGAGCTACTCCAGAGGTATGGAGCAGAAGAGGTGGGAGCTGGCCATGCCTAGAGAAAGGTTGTAGACTCATTAAAACGAGCTGGTGTGAAGCTCACAGAATGTCCCCTGGCCCCTGGCCCAGTTAAGAAGACATGCTGTTTATTAAGGGAGTGGTGATTATGTGGATTCTACTGTATTAATAACAATAAATCTGAGTAATGTCTTGTGCGTAGCCTCCTTCCAAAGCCCAACGCTATCGCAAAGTTGATGCATTCATTATACACAGCCTTCATGCACAGGAATCAGAGAGTTCCTCACCAGCAAATTTCTTCCACCTCAGCTAGGAAGTGACACATCTAGCAGTGCGGTCAGCTAAGGACAGAAAGGGAACAAGGAATTCTCTTTCCGATGACATTTAAAGGTAAGCTTGGATCAACTTATTATGGAAATGAACAGCAGAGGGAAGGAAGGAGGGAGGGAGGGAGAGCAAAGGAGAACTTACTCCTTTCAAAAGCATCGGCTGCCTTTTCACTTCCCTTCCAACCGAATTTCCATCAAACCCAAAAGGTACAGCAATGGAGTCGTGTTTTGAATCAAACAGTGCATGCTTTACGGGAGATGTTGATTTGCTCATTTATTAGATTTACATTTACATAAAGAACATTTCTCTCAAAAAAAAGCAGAGCTGTTGTCTATTAAACACACACACACACTAAAAAAAATGCCAGCAAGTTTAGCTGTTACAAAAACAGGAAGGCCAGGCCGCATCCAATTGTTTTTTTGTTTTGTTTTGTTTTGTTTTTTTGTTTTTAAAAGAAGTTTCGCTCTTGTTGCCCAGACTGGAGTGTAGTGGTACGATGCGATCTCAGCTCACCGCAACCTCCGCCTCCCAGGTGAGGCAGAGCCACTGTGCCCGGCCTGCATCCTATTCTTTTAAGAGAGAAACTATCTAGGAAAAGGGTTCAGCCCAGAGACTGGAGGCCTGTCCAGTGTGGAGAATTCAGCAAACAGTCCTGGCAGGTGCCACGTTCACCAGGGCACTTTCTCATGGCTAAACAAGCAAATGAGAAATCCCAGAATATGGCTTAGCAGGTCACATCAGTCCCTGAAATGGGCTGTTCTGGAAAGAGTGACCCCAGAAAAGAGAGAGAAGTCAAAGAAGCAAAGGCTGGTTTTAGGACTATCAGAGAACTTGGGGCCCGCAGATCAGCAGGGCGCAGACTCTTGGCTGGGGATGTGTGGGTGCAGGTTCAGGTCTTCATGATTATTTCCCTTTCCTCCCTTTTTTCCTCCTCTCCTTCCTTCTTTCCCTCTCTCCCTCTTTTCCTCCCTCCTTTTTTATATAATAATTAACATTTTGTCTGTTTCATTGTTGAGGAGGTTAAGTGACTGTTCAAAGCCACACCAGGAGTAGTGAAATAGGATTTGAATCCAGACCACCCTGACTCCCAAGTCTGAGTTCTTAGCTACCCCAAATCAGAACTTGTTGGATCCCTAATTTCTGCTGGCATTTTTAGGGAGCTGTCCTGTTCAAATGAGGATGCCATCCACATCTGCTGGGGATCTTCTACCCACTTTCCAGTCCTGCAGGTCACCCCTCTCAATCCTCCTTCAGAGGAAGCTGGCTTCGCTGCCACTTCCACTAGGCACATTCCGGCAAAAGAGGTACTTTATCCCCGAGTTACACTGGAATTCGGGGCAGGAAGTATGCGCTGGGTTCAGAGCCTCTGGGGAGTGGGACAAGGCAGCCTTCTGTGGGCAGGGTGTGTGCAGTGGGCTTGCAAACACAAGGACTCTGAGCAGCAGTGAAAGGCACCAGCACCCCAAAGTCCCAGGACAGATCCCTGGGTGTCCTCCTGAGCCCTCCCCTTTCCTTCCCTCTCCAATCACTAACCCGAGTTTCACCCTCCTAAACAGCTCTTATCCCCTCTCCCTGACGGGAACTGCCACCCCAGGCCCTGTCACCCCAGTCACCACCCTCTCTCTGACCCTGTGATGTCAATGCCATGCCCTCCCTCCTCCATTGCTCCAGTCCAGGCCACTCTACAGGGAACCTCCCAGCCACTGTCAAACTGCAGCCACAGCCTATGTTTCATGCCCCATCCCATAGAACACAGAGTCCTCCGCATGACATCAGTGTGTCCTTGCCTGGACATCAGTGTCCTTTCATGGATGTCAGTGTCCTCCTTGGACGTCAGTGTCTTCACGTGGATGTTAATGTTCTCCATATGATGTCAGTGTCCTCCATATGACGTCAATATCTTCCATATGATGTCAGTGTCGTCTGTATGATGTCAGTGTCCTCCATATAATGTTAATATCCTCCATATGACATCAACATCCTCCATATGATGTCAGTGTCCTCCATATGATGTCAATGTCCTCCATATGATGCCAGTGTCCTCCATATGCTGTCAATATCCTCTGTATGATGTCAATATTCTCCATATGATGTCAATATCCACCGTATGATATCAACATCCTCCATATGATATCAATATCCTCCATATGACACCAGTGTCTTCCATATGACATCAATATCCTCCTTATGATGTCAATATCCTACGTAAGATATCAGTGTCCTCTGTATGATGTCTGTGTCCTCCATAAGATGTCAATATCCTCTGTATGATGTCAATATCCTCCATATGATGTCAATATCCTTCATATGATGTCAATGTCCTCTGTATGATGTCAGTGTCCTCCATATGATGTCAATATCCTCCATATGATGTCAATGTCCTCCGTATGACATCAATATCCTCCATATGATGTCAATATCCTCCGTATGATGTCAGTGTTCTCCATATGATGCCAGTGTCCTTCATATGATGTCAGTGTCGTTCTGTGAGCATCAGTGTCCTTTGTATGACATCAGTGTTCTCCCATGAATGCCACTCTCTTCCCATAGATGTCAGTGTCCTCTCCAAAAGACAACCAGAAGCTGTTCATGGGATAATGTGGGGAAGAACCTTCCAGAAAGAGGCAACATCATGTGCTAAGGTCCTGGGTCAGAGGATGCTACACTTGTCAAGATCACAGAGTGGCCAGTGGAGGTGAGGCCTGGAAAGCCGGGGTGGCCAGCAGTAGGAAATGAGGTTGAGCAGGGAGGAAATACCTCATGGTTGCCAGCAAGGAGGGTGGACATCATGCCCAGGTGGGGTATGGGTGGGTGCTAACTGTGGTTGAAGGTGAAGAGGAGGAAGAAAACTGGGAGGGGATGATGAAGATACCAGGATAAAAGTTTGCTGCAGACTCCAAAGAAAGAAATCTCTGGAAAGGCAATTAGGAATTGCACAGCTTCTCAGTAAACTGGTGATGATCCCTCCTTTACAAAGCAATCACTCATAAAATTAAGGTCTAAAGTAAAGAAAGGGCAGGAGAGAGATGGAATACAGATTGGGTTTTAGGAGGAGAAACTTTGCAATTCTGGTGTGTGAGAGGCCCAGCACAGCCCAGGATTTGGCTAGGAGGTGGCTGTAGATCACATTAGTAGAATATTTATGACTCTGTCCTCTCTCCCATCCCATACTAAATTCCTCACATTTAGCTCCACCTCATGCTTCAAGACGGACTTTCATTACCTCCATGCAGGTAATGCATAGCAACCCAGCACTTCAATATTAGCTAATCTGCAGTGCAGGTAACAAGCCAGCCGGCTACCCAGCATCTCTCTACTGATGTTTGACATGGAGAGAATTGCTTAGATATGACTAGGCTATCCCCAGCCTTAAGTATCCAAACCCAGGAGAGAGGGGGACATTGGGGGAACAGGTGGATGCTGCCCGAGCAGGGGATGCTGTTTTCTGCCCAGCGGGTACTGTGCCCTGGGAGACACATTACATGTCCACATAGCAGAAATCCCTACGCTTGACCCTCAGAGCTCACTCCCAGTCCTTGCGTTTCTTTAAACAGACTTGGGAGAGCCATGTCCCACCTCACCCTGCACAGAGGCCTTGCGGTCCTCCCTTCTGTACAATTTCTCTCAAAGAAGAAGACTGGAGAAGCCCCAGGGTCTGATTGAAAAGATTCTCATATTAAAAATCACTCTCCTACTGGTGCCTAGAATTCCACCATCAGCCCTCTGGCTTTCAGAAAGATGTTCTCTCTCAACCACAAGAACTCCTTGAAGGGGTTATCTGTGAAGACCCCAGTGCCTGAGGGTAAGTGATTTTATCCACTCAGAAGAGGTACACGCTGAGCAGCAGGAGAAAATGGCCTTGGAAAGTGGCACCTGAAGGTCATCTTTACCAAACTGACCGTTCATCCAAGGGCAAGTCCATGGATAATCTTTATTGAACAGACCATGCCCCCATGGGAAAGTCCATGGATAATCATAAGAAGTCAGATCCCAAACAGACTTGTATAGGCTCCTGCTGCCAGCACCGTTGCATGCTCCCAGCCCCCACAGTGCCTGGTCCACGTTGATCACACAGGGTTGGGATATACCCCTTTCACAGACATTGCAACTAGAAAGTGATGCACCCTAGATTCAGGCTTGGGTGGGTCTGGCTCCAAAGTTTATGTCATTGTCAACTCCAACATAAGCATTTCCCTGGGGAGTCCATCATGGCTCCCAACAGCAACAGGGCGCACACAGCTCGATTTCAAGGACTCATGCCCCTGTCTTCTGGTCTTCAGGGTTGCACTGCTACCTCCAAGACATGCTCCACAACTCCTGATCTGAGTGATTTCTGCACTCCACGGCCCGCTCCCCCCTCATCCCGGCCTTATCCTTCATCAGCATCCCATGAGCACCATATTTATTGACCAGGCAGATATAACACATGCATCTGTTTATGCTCAGTCTTGGGGCAGTACTCAGGACACAGTCTGAAGGAGACATGGACCACACCATCCATGGTACAATGCCCGCAGAGCTCTGTGTTGTGCTCCCAACCTGCTGCCTTACAAAGCAGGAGGAGACTCCAGGAAATGGGGGAAGAATGAATATGGAAGCAACCACAAAACCCGCTAACGTGCAGCTTCACCCCTGCAAGGTAGACTGATGACTTACATCTGAAGCACTGAGTGGCCACCTTCACTTCCTGCATGTCTCTTATGTCGCAGCTACCAAGCAAAACGCCTTGCAAATACCCACTGGCTTCTTCCAACAATCCTTGACATAGGAATTATTTGCCCAATTTGCCATAAGAGGAATCAGAGCATCCCAGTAGTTAAATGACTTGTCCAAGATCCCTGAGCCAGAGGTAACGTTTTTCACCCAGCTCCAGAGTAATTCACCCAAGTTCAGCCAGCTTAAATGTGGGTGAGCAGAGACCTTTCTGGATGTTTGAACTTTGTCTCCTGCAGCCCTTCTACCCTGCACCACAGGTTACTGCCCCCTGGACACTCAGGCAGTAGCCCTTCCCCAAGAGGTCACCAAGCTCAATCTGCCCCAAGCACCCAGACCTGCCTCTGCCCTGGAACCCCTTCCCCATCTCATGGTGGCCCAATTGCTCATTGTGCTGTATTCTCACTCCTCCTGCACAGGAAACGAAGACTCAGCTGGGCTTTGATTTGTGACTGGACCCGTTTCAGCACATGTTTCCAACGCAGATGTTTAATTTACTTCATTTATCCTAAATTTCATGTCTCTATGTCAGAGCCTAACAGTCTTCAGCTTGGACAATTGACATATCCAAATGAACTATTTGGACAGAGGCTTCCATCTGACCAAGTGTGGCCAAAACACTCGGCAAATGGAAAATGCAAACATATGGCAGACGGAGAAGGGAGACGCGCAGCCACATCATGGACCGATGACAAGCAGAGCACTTGCAGGGACACAGAAAGCTTATTGCCTTGTTCCTGGTGGAGGGCTTTTTGAACAGAGTAAAAACCATCTCTGAGGATTTGGGTTCAAGTTAACTCCAGAACAAAGTAGTAGCACTCATTGTAAGAGTTAAAAAAAGAGGAAAGAAACATGAAAAGTGGCTTTAACAGTTAAAGACAGGTTTATGTGGGAGAATAAACCTGAGAGGAGCTTCTGGCCAATTTCAGTTAGGAGCGTTTTCTCTTACAGACTAAGGATATTTAAGGGTTTAGGAAGGAAGGACCTTATTGCAGGTTCAGAATGTTTTTATGTGAGGGAAAGTTAATTGTGGGGTTGGAATGTCTCTGGTCAGAGGGGAGGCTATTTTGGGGTTGGCATGTTTCTGGTTGGAGGGACTTATTTTAGAATTGGAGTGTTTCTGGTTATGCTGACATTAGCCATTAGGCTGATATTTTGGGGCTGGAATTAGGCTTTTTTTTTTTAAATCAAGGGAAACTTAAAATGGTGGTGTTTGTCCAAAATGGTGATGCTCCTGCTCTGTCACTCATGAATGTTAAATCATAGTATTTATTTTTATGTAGACATTATAATTATTGTTGCTGTTATTAAGCACAGCAGCATTAGTAGTATCCATAATAACAACAAAAAATGACCCTGAGCATAGTTTTGGTTGAAGGAAATACTGATTCCACCAAAATCTAAGCGGGAAATCTCACATGCTGTGGAATCAGACCCACGTGTGCACCAGGGTCTCCCTCTGGCTGCTGATTTCTGTGGGTTCAGAAACTGAGGGAGGAGCAGTAATGAATGAGTCTGAAGAATGACTTCAGAATCTAGATGTGGTGTTGCAAGGGAGGGTGCCTCCTTCAGAGTGTCATGCATGTTATCAGAGCTCTGTTCAGAATGCAGAGGCATCTCTCAGCCAGGGTGCACTTCACCAAGACCAGGTGAAGGTTGTCTACAGGCTGGTGGAAGGAACCCCAAGAAAAACAGATCTCAGAGAGTGCTAGCCAGATGGCTTTTGGAGACTATTAAGTCAAAGTTCTTCAGAGAAACAAAATCAACAAGGTGGATAGATAGATAGATACGTAGACAGGCGGATAGGTAGATAGAGAGATCTGATATGTATATAAAGTAAGTATCTCTCAGAGAGCTGTCATCTCTTATCTATCTATCTATCTATCTATCTATCTATCTATCTATCTATTCCCTCTCTAGGCACAAGAGATGCAAATGTGACCAATCTCCATTTTACCTTCTGTGTCACTTGGCTCAGTGTAGGAAGACAGCCAGCTTACTTGGCTGGCAATTCTACAACCAGCAACAATCTGCTCTTGTCCAGCAGCTGAATGCAATCCCCAGCACACTCAAGGAATCTATTAAGATGGTTCCTTCCCACCTACTGTGTTTTTCAACAGTATGATTTATTAATCTGGATGATAAAGAATGCAGGGCTATTTCAATTCAACCATAATCACCTTCAAGAGCAAGGTCTCAGCCTTAGCCTAGGACATCCCTGGTAGGTAACTGTGTGGGAAATCTTTGGGGTTTTGTTTTGTTTTGCTTTGCTTTTTGCTTTTGCTTTCTTTTTAGAGATGGTCTTGCTCTGTCACCGAGGCTGGGGAGCAGTGGCGTGATTATAGCTTACTGCAGCTTGGAACTCCTGGGCTCAAGCTATCTTCCCACCTCAGCCTCCTGAGTAGCTAGGACTGCAGGTGCATGCCACCATGCCTAGCTAATTTTCATACTTTTTTTTGGTACAGACCAAGTCTCACTATGTTGCGCAGGCTGGTCTTGACTTCCTGGTCTCAAGCAATCTTCCCACATTGGCCTCCCAAAGGGCTGGGATTATAGGCATGAGCCACAGCACCTGGTCTGGATCTTTGTGTTTTAAGAAACTTAACGTTTTGGTGGTACATCAACTGTTCCTGATATTCAGCAACTGTTAATTTATAAATTCTCAGACAAAAAAAAAGTCTTTGTTCTTGGCATCTTAAGTTCTGGCGTGGTCAAAGTTGTAGCTAATTAGGAATTTGAGGGAAATTTTCTGGACTCCTTGGCTGGCACCAAAGAGGTCTCTGTGGCTCAGAGTTTTGTTGGGTTTACAAGTTGTGCTATTGTGTACTTGGCGTTAAACAGCAATTGATGTGGCTCATTTCGTGGAAGAATTATCTTGTTCCAGCTTACTGCTCACTTTTTCACCTGTGCCAATCATTTTTCTTGGATAAAACTCTGTTTTTTAATTATCACAAGTATCCCATGAAATGATGGATTTTTTGCTTTAGTGTGAGCCCCTGTCAAGGCGTATCCACTGACTCAGCGAGTTCACCAATCATTGTTGCCAAGCGTGGAAATGTGCGTGTTTCTCGAGGCTGGTCAGCCTGGCAGCCTCTGAGAACTCTCAGTGCAGAGCCGGATCTCGGCTCAAGGAAGTCCTTCCCAGAGCCATGAAGGGAGGCATGACAGACAGTAGAAAACCACAGAGGAACCATTCCCCTCAAGGCTGGCTCAGAGATGGGTTCTGACAGATGAACCCCTGGCCTGGGACTATCACAAGGCTGGTGCACATAAATGCATGTGGACTTCAGCGAAATCTCTCACCCTCTTTCCCTCTTGCATGTAGGTTGGTGGAACTAGAAAGTGCTTAAAGATATTTAAAATGGTGGTCAGGTAACAAAAGTGAATTCTGAACCAACGTCGTTTCCATCCTGGCTTCTCCCTCTCAACATACATTTAAGGTCACTTTTGATCAGACAAAACTCATTAAGATGTGGTCTGTGCCTTTCCTGGGTCCTATGCACACTCGCTTTGATCTCCAGGAACCATTTACAGTGGCATTTTTGAACTACATGAAGTTTGAAAAAATGCTAAATGTTTAAGAATAGATTAATTTAGATACAGGTAGATAAAAACATGCCTCCCTCTTACCCTCCTCTACCGATTCCCACCTTTATGGCATGCTAAGCAAACAATAATCAGTTCTGATAAAGTCACTGAGGTTGCTGGACTTGGATGATGATATGTATTGAACTTGAGTCTCATCTCCAGGTTCCGGCCTTGTGTTTCATTCACCCAGCCAGGCTACTTCTCAAGGTACGCCAAAGACAAGGGAATGTCAGAGATCTGACACTTATAAACTGCAGGCTTCTGCCAGGCCTCCTTGCTTTGTTCCGTGAAATAGACTGTCAAGTTAAAGATGGTTATCGCTGGCCACCACAAGGACCCGGGCATCAATCCCTGCAAAGACAGCCCACTGGGAAATAGCTCCAGCTTATTCTTTACACATGATGGGGCTGGAGGGGTCATTTTAGACATCGTAGGCACAGCTCTGTGACAAACAACTTTTCCAAGATCTATGGGAAATGGCGCCATGCAAGTTAATTTTGAACAATGAAGAACCACAAGGTCACAATTATGGGCCATGGAGGAACTGAGCAAGCAAGGACTCTGAAGTCAGAGTCCTAAGAACATCAGCAGCAGGTAAGTGCATGTGTGAGCCTGTGTGTGTGCATGGGAGTGTGGGTGTGTGTGCATGCATGTATATGTGCATGCTGGTGGTGTGCACACACATTTATTTATGGTTGTGTGTGTACATGTACTTGTGTGTGTGTTAAAGATGTGTGTGCATACATATTTGTACACGTGTGTTATGTGTGTGTACACGTACTTGTGTATGTAGAAGTGTGTGTGCATGCATGTGTGTATACATATTTGTGTGCTGTGTGTGCACATGTACTTGTGTGTGTAGAGGTGTGTGTGCATACATGGGTGTGTGCACACATATTTGTATATGTGTACAGAGGTGTGCATGCATGGGTGTGTGCACACATATTTGCATATGTGTACAGAGGTGTGTGTGCATGCATGGGTGTGTGCACACATATTTGTATATGTGTACAGAGGTGTGTGTGCATGCATGGGTGTGTGCACACATGTTTGTATATGTGTACAGAGGTGTGTGTGCATGCATGGGTGTGTGCACACATGTTTGCACATGTGTGTGCTATGTGTGCACACATACTTGTGTGTGTAGAGGTTTATTGCATGCATGTGTGTGCATACATATTTGTACATGGGTGTGCTATGTGTGTGTACACATGTACTTGTGTGTGCAGAGGTGTGTGTGCATACATATTTGTACATGGGTGTGCTATGTGTGTGTACACATGTACTTGTGTGTGTAGAGGTATGTGCACACATATTTGTATGTGTGTGCTGTGTGTGTGCACATGTACTTGTGTGTATGCATGTGTGTGCATACATATTTGTACGTGTGTGCTGTGTGTGTGCACATGTACTTGTGTGTGTGCAGAGGTGTGTGTGCATACATATTTGTACGTGTGTGCTGTGTGTGCACATGTACTTGTGTGTGTAGAGGTGTGTGTGCATACATATTTGTACGTGTGTGCTGTGTGTGTACATGTACTTGTGTGTGTAGAGGTGTGTGTGCATGTGTGTGTGCATACATATTTGTACGTGTGTGCTGTGTGTGCACATATACTTGTAGAGGTGGGTGCATGTTTGTGTGTGTACATACATATTTGTACGTGTGTGCTGTGTGTGTGCACATGTACTTGTGTGTGTGTAGAGGTGTGTGTGCATACGTGTGTGTGCATGCATATTTGTATGTGTGTGCTATCTGTATACGCACGTGCACACGGTTGTGTGCCTGGGTGTAACTTCTCAGAGCTAAGGGTGAGTGTCTGCAGTGATTTCAGTTATGTGTTGCAGATGGAGAATGTGTGTGGCACACCTTGGGGTACATCCTTTGTACCACTCTCCCAGAGGACAAGTAAGCTAGGATCAGTCTCCCTGGACTCATCTGCGGTTGGGAGGGTGGGGTGTGATGGCTCTTAACTTTGAAATAAGTCATGCTTTGAAGTTCATGACTCCTACTCCTACAAGACTGATCCTAGACTCAGTCTTCATTTCCAGTTTCAACAGGGGAAACCTGGGGAGTGTAATCACGAGGTAGCTTTTATGAAGCATTCAAATCTTGCAGGAGTTTCTTGACCCTTTTTTTGCCTAGCAAATGGCTCCAACAACATGGGCTACGTTAGATTAGCCCATGATTAGCTCCATGGAATCATTAGCTCCATGATTCCATGAAATGGAATCAAAGGAGAGGCTAGGTCAGAATGGAGCAAAGGTGTGGACCTCAGCCACACAGCCAGCCGAGGAAGTTTTTATCACATCTAGATTGTTAACTTTGTCATCAGTTGAAAGAAAATCTGTGTTTTCCCCTCTTGTGAGACAAGAAAAACATGTTGATTTCAGTGAGAAATTAATTTAGCCAAGTGATGAGAACTCAGCCAGCCAGGGTAAGATCAGATTTTTATTATGTAACCTGGTTGAATTTCAGAAAAGCAAATTCAGGTACTCATGGAAAGGTCTGTAACTTTCTCACTTTCTCTCCAGAATGGACCCCTGGTTCCTTCCATGTATGGGGTATGATCGACACCTTCACTGCTGGCAGCTGTAGTTTTGACTGGCTTTTAAATTATGTGATCACTAACCAGAATCATGACCGCTGTGTTTTGCTTTTTTCTTATAGCTTTTCACTATTCCCAAGATGGCTAAATGGATTAAGTTCTAAAAGGTTTTAAAAAGGAAAGAAGAAGAGTTTGTTTCCTGGCCAAGACCAACAGCAAGTAATTTTGGCCTCAAAGCTATTTTCAGAGTGAGTTATTATGGATCGAAAAGAAACTTATAAAAAAAAACTGCTTTTCCACTATTACTATAAAGTTAACTACTGGGAATGCAATTGTACTTATATGTGGAGATGGAGAGCTTTTTTTTGTTTTAGAAATTGCCCATAACTCTCTTGTGTGCAGTCTGGTTGAAATTGGATTGTGTGAGTCTATTTGGCCACAAGCAAGGCAAGGACCAAGGACAGTGTGGGGAGACCCCAGCGACAAGGACCTGGCAGGATTCCTAAATGACAGCCATGGCGGTTGTCTGAATCCACCAAAAGTAATTGTTTAACTGTTGCCCTCGGAGCTGTAATTAAAGAGAAAAATATAATAAGCAAACTATAACACACACAATGCTACATCTGCTTCATTGTTTAACCAGTGCATTACCAGAATCACCTTCCTTAATTAAAGACATAAATCCATCATGTGATCTGCATAAATGCTGCCGTTTACAGGACTGTGAATTTTCCTCCTTCGAGTGCCATAGTCTGGATGGGATGGAAATGATGAATCGGGAAAACCACAATGTAATTGTGACAAAGAAGAGATGAAGTAAGAAAATGTGGATGTTAGTAGTTGTTGGGCAATGAACAAGGGGCCTCTTTTTCTTGACATAATCTCCTTCCTTTCATTTCACAATGTCTTTATCAGAGTGTGAATTCCTGGGACATCGTGTGAGATGTCAGCATCCCCTCCTTGTAAAATGCTGGGGGAGCCTGAGTTCTGCTGCCCTATCACTGAGCATCCCACAGGAGATGCTTGAAGGAGCTGCTGGAGAGAGGTGACTTCCAGTCCCACCACTGAATTCAGAGAGAGGAGAACAGGAGGATGCTAGAAAGCAAGGGGTGGCTTAGAAGGAATTGCACCAAAAGGAGAAAGATCTGGACTATTCTCAGGGGCAGCAGCCAATCATAGTAAGCCTCGGGGCATGCCACTCTGCTTCTTAGGTCATTGCCCAAGGATAGAGGCTGTCCCTCTTGATGTCTCTTTTCTTCAATGCATAATCCCTTTTCTTCACATCACTGTCTATGTCTTAGAAGTTCTTATTTCCATTTAATGTTTCCAATCCTGTTAGAGGTTATCCCTTTGAGGCCCCTAAACATGGCCCTAAAAACTGGCTAACCTTTTATTTTAGAGACCCACTGGACACTGAATCACAGCAAATGGGACTTTTACTTTCATCTGGGAGAAAAGTGAATGGGATGGACTAAGGGGCAACAAGAGGGCAGGGCTGAGGACAGGTATCTGAGGGGAGCATTCAGGCTGGGTCTGGCAGCAGGAGCCTCGGGGGTTGGGGGCCAATTTAGACCAAGGGACCAGGCCAAAGCTTCCCTCCCTGCTGATAGAGGCTGCCATTTGCAGACTCACAGCCGCGTTCCCCATGCTGAGGGACTCAGACACCACCTAGAAAAAGTCTTTAAGACACCAGGCCTCTGCCTTGAGTCCTTCTTTTTCCGATGCAAGAGAAAGGTGGGATGATGTGCCTCCTTCTTTGCAAGATGCTGTGCAACATCTCTGCCCAACACCCAACCCCAGACCTCTTGGTAGAAGGGGCCATACCCCAGTGGGTCTGGGATGTGAGTTGCTGGGCTGGACATAGCTCAGAATGTAAGCAGAAGGCCTACAACCTCCCTTTTCCCCTCCAATTATCGCTTGGTGTGCAACCCTGTGACCACTCTCAAGCTGGGTCCTCTTCCTCGTGATTTCTTGAGTCCCCATCAGATGTGGCCTAGGAACCTCTTTCACGAGGAGGCAAAGTGGAACCTCCTTCTGGCTTCCCATTTCCGTGGGAAGGGACATTAATTACTGCAGCCCCCTTGAGCTCCCTTTTCCTCCCCATAAGACTCTTGGTTGAGCTTGGCAACAGATAAGGGCCCTGTAACTACAGCTTAGTTCTGTTCTCACCTTGTTCCTTCTGTGGCCCTGCTCCTCCATGCCTGGGATGACCCAGGAAAAGGTGGATGAGTTTGACCTGGTGGCAGATAATTAGGAAGCTTACTTTTGCCACACACCTAAACCAGACTCTCCAATATTTGCTTTATCAGTTTAAAAAGTTATTTCCTTTGAGTATATACCCAGTCATGAGATTGCTGGGTCAAATGGTATTCTGGTTCTAATCTTTGAGGAATTGGCACACTGTCTTCCACAATGGTTGAGCTAATTTTCATTCTCACCAATGTCCATGCATGCGTATGTTCATTGCACCACCATTCGCAATAGCAAAGACATGGAATCAACCCAAATGCCCATCAGTGATAGACTGGATAAAGAAAATGCGGTAAATATACACCATGAAATACTATGTAGCCATAAAAAGGAATGAGATCATGTCCTTCACAGGGACATGGATGAAGCTGGAAGCCATTATCCTCTACAAACTAATGCAGGAACAAACAAACAAACAAACAAACAACAACAACAAAAAAACCAGACACTGCATGTTCTCACTCATAAGTCGGAGCTGAAAACTAAGAACACATGGGCACAGGGAGGGGAACAACACATACTGGGTCCTGTCAGGAGAGGGCGGGGTAGGCGACAGCATTAGGAAAATAGCTAATGCATGCTGGGCTTAATACCTAAGTGATAGCTTGACAGGTGCAGCAAACCACCATGGCACATGTTTACCTGTGTAACAAACCTGCACATCCTGCACATGTACCCCAGATCATAGAAAAATACAATACAATACAATAACAAGTAAACAAAAGTATCATTTTCTTTTGCTTCTCTTTTCTCTCATCAATCACTTTTGTACTCAGATGTGCTTTCAACCCAGCTATCACAGCCTCAAACATCCCTGATTATGAACCCAGGGCGAGAGGGGCTGCAGGGGGAGGATGGAGGAAGGAGGACCCTGTTGTTACTCACACTCCCCTTGGTGTTTTCAGCCTGGATTCAATCTGCTGCATGTTCAAACCTTTTTCACTTCAACTAGATGAAACGGATGATGTGGCCCCCAACAGTGGTACAGGGATAGGAGATGTAAGTGGGTTCTGGCCTCAAGGAATTTAATGGTTCATGGGCAACATCTTCATACCTTGATTGTGTTCCAAAGGTGAAGGGTCTTCTAAACAGGTGGGTCTTCAATTTGGGGAAAGGAAGAAAAGGAGGCACAAGGAAAATGGAGAGAGGAGAGATGGCACTTCACAGCAGCATGCTAATGTCTCAGCTGTCAGAGAAAAATGAGGAAAGGGTTTTTTAAAATATAATATCCACTTTTTGGATGTTAATAATATTATATTGATATGTTATGCTCTGTCTATAAGGCAACTAAATTGGTTTGTTCATGAATCTCTACTGGACTTTCTCATTTTGCTATTGACTTCAGGAACAAAGGGACACATGGACACCCTTCTATAAATCACCAGCAATCTTGCTTCTGAAGAACTAATTACATTGACACCCCCATCTTTTACACTGCATTTGTTACCGGCGGTTGTGTTCAGGAACGAGGAGTGGATGAAAAGGGGCACCGAGGGCCTTTGTCGTACCCAGGCAGAATGCCATCAGTCTTCCCAATAAAACGAGGCAGGAGGTATCATCCTTCCAGAAGGGACGGGATGAAAGATGTGCTGCTGAAACAACTGATTATTACGCATTTGCATGCGAGAACTTGCAATTTGTACCCATCAAACTTGCATCTCCATTGCTTGCTTGGCACTTCGCTTTTAAGTTAGTATTCAATGACTCCTAAACCAGGGAGGGAGGCTTTAAAGTGGTCTGGGAAGGCCTGGTGCTGGGGGTATAGATGCATGTTTAACTGGCTTTTTAAAGTATAAAGTTAACATACCCATGAAAAAGGTACAGGAAAATGCAGCATGTGTCAGTTTGCCTCTTGTAGTCACACTCAGTTCTCAGGTTCAAATCCAAGATGCCTCCTAAGGAGGGAAGAATGAAATGGGCCAAGAAGACTGCTGCATGAGAAAGCTGCAGATCAGGGTCTCTCAAAGTGTGGTCTCTGGCCAGCAGCGTCAAGGAGCTTGCTAGCCATGCAAACTCTCCGACTTCACCCCAGACATACTGAATTGGAAACGCTAGGGGTGAGGCTAGCAATTTGTGTCCTGAGTCCTGATTCTGATACAAACGCAGGTGTGAGAACCACCGCTTCAGACTAGAGTCTTGAAAAACAGAATTAACCAATACTTTGCTGAAGGTGTTTCCAGTGAGATGGGCCCAGGCAGAGTCACACCATGCAATAAGAATGTGGCTTGTCTTCAGTGGGTATGCACAGCCTAAAGAAAGACATGGTACAATAAGACATGCCCGGAGTGTCAAGAAAGCATTAAAATTACCTTCAATTTTCCAAAATGCTAGCATTTTCTGTGTGCATGCAGTGTGGGAGTAGGGGTGGGGGATGGTATACGTGAATTCTCAGTTTATTTCTTAATGGGCCTGGAAAAGTCAATCTAATATCCCTTTGGTTGGCAACAGATATTTAATGAGTGCCTACTGTGTGCCAGATGCTATTGCATATGATGGGGGAATATTACTGAATAAATTGAGAAAATTTATCGCCTTACACTATTTACATTCTAGTGAATCTTACAACCTCATAGGATCACTTTTAAACCATGATAATGTACAGTAGGTAATGAGATGGAAACCATGAGCAGAGAGACACAAAGCTTCACCTGGAATCACCTGGAATGTGATTCATTACTTTTTCCTTATCAGTGACATCATATCCATGATTACATTTCCGTTTAATGTTCAATCAAGGATGACAATGAGAAATGGAGACACACCCTGGGGAGATTTCCTGCTATAAAACAATTGGTTCTTGCATAAAATACAATTGTTATTGCATAAAATACAATTGTTATTGTTGGGCTTGCATGGAAAAATTTTAAACACCTTCAAAAGGGAAAGCAAAACAACTCCTGAACTATGAACCACATGAGCTGTAAAACTTCCTCACAGGTAGAAATTTTAGGTCAGAAGCAAGGAGAAAGGTTAACTCTAAAACCTCTGGGAGGGTGGCTTCACCAGGCTCCTGGCAGAAGTGAATGGAAATTCTCTTTTGAGACAATATTCTCCATTTAGGCAACTACAGTTAAGGCCAATTTCTATGAACCCATAATCAACAATGGCTAGAGTGAGCTACCATGAGAGAGTCACCAAAACCAGTGTGTTCTCCTTTATTCTTCCAAGAAACTTGGCATTAGAATAATCATGGTAAGAATACAAAATAATGGTGTGAGGAGTGTTTAAAGAAAATAAAATTTGGAAATGATGAAGCAGCAACAGGTAGATTTGGACAAACAATCATTTTTGAAATGAAAAGTATAATTATTGAAGTGAAAAATTTAGTGACAATGTTAGAAAGCAGATTGGACACAGCTAACGAAAGAATTTATGAACTGGAAAACAGATCTCAGGCAATAACCCGTAACAGATCAAGGAAATTTTTTTTAAATAAGAAAGATCAAAAGACCTGGATGATTGAGTGAGATATTTTACCATTAATCTATTTTGAGTACCAGAAGAAAGAAAAAAGTAAAAAAAGAGGAGAGATAATATTATGTCCGGATTTGGTTGGTTCTTGGTCTCAATGACTTCAAGAAGGAAGCTGCAGACCCGCGTGGTGAGCATTACAGTTCTTAAATATGGTAGTCCAGAGTTTGTTCCTTCAGATGTTCAGATGTGTCTGCAGTTTCTTCCTTCTGGTGGGTTCATCATCTGGCTGACTTCAGGAGTGAAGCTGCAGACCTTCATGATGAGTGTTACAGCTCTTAAAGGCGGTGCGTCTGGAATTGTTCGTTTTTCTCTACAGGTTCATGGTCTCTGCTGGCTTTAGGAATGAAATTGCAGACCTTTGCAGTGAACGTTACAGCTCACGAAAACAGTATTGACTCAAACACAAAGCAACAACAACATTTATCGTAAACACCAAAAGAAAGAAGCTTCCAACCTGTGGAAGATGACCCCAGCCGGTTGCCCTCCGCTGGCTTGGGCAGCCTGCTTTTATTCCCTTATCTGGCCCCACCCACATCCTGCTGATTGGTTCATTTTACAGAGAGCTGATTGGTTCATTTTACAGAGAGCCGATTGGTCCATTTTACAGAGAGCTGATTGGACCGTTTTGACAGGGTGTTGATTGGTGCGTTTACAATCCCTGAGCTAGACACAGAGTACTGATTGGTGCATTTATGATTCCTTAGCTAGACAAAGGTTCTCCAAGTCCCCACTAGACTCAGGAGCCCAGCTGGCTTCACCTAATGGACCTGGCACTGGGGCTGCAGGTAGAGCTGCCTGCCAGTCCTGCACCATGCGCCTGCAGTCCTCAGCCCTTGGGTGGTTGATGGGACTGGGCACCCCCGAACAAGGGGCGGCACTCCTCACGGAGGCTTGGCTGCGCAGGAGCCCACCACAGCAGGGGTTCGGGCATGGTGGGCTGCAGGCCCCGGAGCCCTGCCCCGTGGGGAGGCAGCTGAGGCCTGGCGAGAATTTGGGCACAGCGGCAGCGGGTCAGCGCGGCTAGGGGACGCGACGCACCCTCTGCAGCTGCTGGCCCGGGTGCTAAGCCCCTCACTGCCTGGCCAGCCTCCCCTGCGGGCCACTCCAAGTGCGGCCTCGGACCCCACACCCTTGCCGCCGGAACTCAGGCTGGACTGTGAGCAGTGCGCACAGCCCCGGTTCCTGTCCGGGCCTCTCCCTCCACACCTCCCCGCAAGCAGAGGGAGCTGGCTCCGGCCTCGGTCAGCCCAGAGAGGGGCTCCCATAGTGCAGTGGTGGGCTGAAGGGCTCCTCAAGCGCCACCAGAGTGGATGCTGAGGAGGCCCTGAGAGTGAGGGCTGCTAGCACATTGTCACCTCTCAATATTTTAAGAGGTATGGCCAAGAATTTTACTGAATGGATAAAAAATACAAATCCACAGATGTAGAAAGTGTACTATATCCTTTGTAGAATAAGTAAAAAGAAATCTACCTCTTTATCACATTGTAGTAAAATTGCCAAACATAGATGAGAAGGGAACAATCTATAAGGTATATGTGGAAAGAAAGGCCACCTGCAAAGAGATGTAAACTAGTTTGGCAGGAAAGATCTCAAAAGCCAAAATGGAAGCTGGAAGAAAGTAGAATAAGACTTTCAAACTCCTGAGAGAAAATAAATGTTAGACTAGAATTATGAATGTAGCAAACTTACCTTTCAGAAAAAAGGGCAAAATAAAGATATATTAGATTTTAAAAAATGCAGTGAATTTGCTACCCTCCCATCTAACCTAAAGGTTAGTGATTTCTGTTAAGTGATTAAGGATGTGCAGCAAATAGAAGAGAAACGACCCCAGAAAGGAGGTGTGAGGTGCTAGCAGAGACGATAAACAAAGAAATGGGTAAATCTAAACATTTTCTGTTCCTCCGGAGTTCAGAACTGTGCCAGGCACAGAATTGGTGCTCAATTATTTTTAATACAAAAGATTTGCATAAAATAATAAAAATGTTTCTAATTCGTGGGAGTTTTTAAAAAAGAAAACCTAAAATCATGGACAGTAATACCAAAGTAAGAAGGTTCATTATTTCAAGAGTGTTGCATTAGTCCCAAGGGGGTTGTGATGTTGCCTTAGACTTTGTGAAGAATTTATGGTGAACTACCAATAAAAAATAGTAAAAGAATAGAAATACTGTATAAAGCCAGAAGAAGGAGAAAAAGGAATAATAATCTACTATGGGGAACTACCAATAAAAAATAGTAAAAGAATAGAAATACCATATAAAGCCAGAAGAAGGAAAAAAAAGGAATATTAATCTACTAGAAGCACAAATGGCCATGCTTATGATATGTCAGGTGCTGTTCTAAAACTTTACACATAGTAACTCTTTTAATCCTCACAATGTTTTCTTGTATAGGTTGATATTATTACCTTTACTTCCATAGTTGAAGATACTAAGAGCTTGGGTGGTTTGCCCAAGGTTGCACAGCTAGAAAATAAACAAACCCACTCCATTTTATAAGAAAGGAAAAGGTATAGTAAAAGAGAATAAATAGGAAAAAGTAGGATGCTGGAAACAAACAAATGTAATATATCTGTATGGACAATAAATGTAAATGGACTAAATTTTCCAATTTAAGACATAGATTGTGAGATCCAATTTATTTTTTAAAAATAAATTCAACCTTTTGCTGTTTATAAGAAATCCATCTAAAAAACTAGGACACACACTTGGATATAAAAGGATGGTAAAATTTAAACTATGAAATTAACAACCAACAGAATGTAGGGGAGCCACATTAATATCAGACAAAAATAGCTTATAATAAAAATAAACTAACAGAAATAGGGTCATTATATTATGATGTTATGCAATTTCCTAGAAAGAGAGAATAATTTCCATTTTATGTGAACTTAATATTCTCATAAAAAGTTGCCTCAAAGTACTTAAAGCAATGCCTGATAAAATTATAGAGAGAAATAGATAAATCCACCATTCTGTTAGGAGATTTCTCTACCCTTTCTAAATTGTGGATAAAGGAAGCTAAATTTCTGAAAGTGCAGAATAATTTAATAACATCATTGGCAATTGTGATATTGTCAAATATGTGTCAAAACTTTTACCCAAAAAGTCAAGTGAACACTTTCTTCTCAAGCACCCATATAACATTTACAACACTTGGTCCTGTAGTAGAGGAAGCCCAGGAGCCCTGTCTCTTTCACATGTATGTAAATGACACTCTGGGGGAAGCCTCATCTGGGAAAAGGAGGCACATATCATGTATGACGTGGGTGACCTGATTTAGTCCATGCGACTAGCCAGGTCTTGGATAAATGGTTTTATGTTTGAGCATTTTCTGGCTTTTCTTGAGGGAAATAAAGGCAGAGCCAGCTGCACTGGCAGGACAGGGCAGAGTGGAGTGAATCAAAAAATGTTTTAAGCTAAGAAGAGAGCTGTGGGTAAATTTTAGTCTGGACAGGACTGTTCCTCACTCAGCCTTGGATTTGGTTGCAATAAAAAATGTTAAGAAAACCACCAAATAGGAGAAATGTGGAGGAAGAATGGTCCCTCACCTGGTGTACCTTGCAAAGCTTGTTTTGAAATTGGAAATGAAAGGAATCTGAGCACTGTGAGTTATCAGAAAACAGTCTGATTGAGAGGTGGGTAGGAACATTGGGTGATTTATCTTGACCACTCAGCTGACTATATGCTTAGCTGAACCAGATGAGCCCACATGTCTCCACATAAGATGCTCAGATCCCCAGAATGAGTTTCATCTGATACCCAGGCCCAAGGTAAATCCAGGGAAGCCATGAGGCCCCCTTTGGCCACTAGTTGCCAAAGGGGGTCCTATGGCTTGGGTACCTCATGCGTGGAGATCCCATGAGGGAACCATCTACCTAACCCAACAGAGGGCATGGATGCTAAGGGTTGCTAAGTTATTTGGAGAAATGAGGGTCTGCAGACCATGAAGGTAATGGTGATAGTGGTGACATTCTTGGTGGAAACCAGGATAGAAGCAGCTGACATGCATTGCGAGCCCACCATGCACACACCAGGCAGTGGACTATGAGCATCAGATGAATTATCTCACTTAAACCTCACTACAACTCTGCCAAGAGGGTCCCACTATCATCTTCATTTTCAGATGAGAAAATTGGGGATCAGAACCTAGTAATCATAGCACTAACAGTGATATGGCCTCTCGGGGCTCCATGATTGATCCTGTCCAGGGGTCTGAGGTTTTTCTTCTGCCTTAAGGGAAAGCAGGGCCAAGGTACAGACATTCGAGTTTCATGAGGCTGTCCTTGCTGTTCTTAAGATTTTGTGGGTCTATTGCATTATTCTAATGGATAAAGTGGAGCTGATGATGCTCTCTTTCCTCAAATCTCCCTAGAAATATTGTGCATCACAGACCTTTCAGGCTGAATCTCAGCTAAGGAGAATTATGTAAAATGAAGCAAGGCAGAAGCTGTTACTCATTTGGGGTTCCCCCAAATGGTGACAGTCTTGGGTAAAGGGAAAGGAGTGGAAAATGTGGGAATAACAGTAAGAGTCATCTGCCTTGAAGGCAAGGATATAGGAGTCCCCAAGACCAAGACCCCTGGGCCCAGCTTTGAACCTGGTATCCAGAAGAAGTGAGAAGAGATGGGACAGAAGAAGGCAAGGCTGGCCACCTCTAAACTACATTGTTGGGCCATTCACTGGCCACTCACCAATGAGCCCCAAGTTAGGAATTCATGTTATAGCTGAAGCCAGGGCCCTCATCTCTTAATAAGCTGAGTGCTGGGATGATATTCTGTTTAGTTGTGGAGTTGGGATTTGCACCCAGATCTGTAGACTCACAGAGTCCATTGTAATTTCAAGATTCCCACCATGTCCAGCCAGCAGCAATCTTCCTCTCTTCTCCAATGAGAGATGTAAAAGTCCTCCCTAACTGGCCCACAGGCCTCTGGCAAAACTTCCCTGAGCCTCTTCCCTCTTTGGGGGTGGGGATCCCCCTGCTTTGTACCCTCAAAACTTCTGCTGCAAATCCCTAGCCCATCCCTCCCCACACTGGAAACTGCTGGGTTCTCCTTCCCACCCCCACCCCAACCCAAGAGTGCAGGTAGGATGGTGGTCATTTGCACACACCTCCCCTGTTCCCAGCATGGTGACTGTCTACAAAAGACTGCTGTTGATCCCTGTAGAAAAGTGATTTTCATTTTGCAGCAGGATTTGCAGGCGTACAAACACATTTCAGATTAAAGAATGCATGTCATAACATAAAATAGCTTATCCCAACCATTTACTGCCTTCAGCACAGACAGGATGACAGGAGAGACTCCACAAAGGTCATAGGGGGTGCATTTTACCCTCGAAAGCCATATCGACGGAAGTCCGTTATAACAACCTCAGAGCATGAGAGCGGCTGGGCTCCGATATATTCATGATTGTCCCCAATACAAGAAAATTGATCCATGACAAATTAATCCTGGCAGCTTTCATTTCTGATTTCCTTTCTGAATATACAGAACCATTAAAATGCAACCAAACAGAAAAGAATAAGATGGGACAAAGAGAGATGCACATGCTAGATACTGATTTCTTACAAAATAGTCAAAGAGTAGATTTAATTTAACTAAATGATAGTAGTAATATTGACAGAGGAATCATGGCACCAACAGTGACACAGCTTCTCAGGGCTCCATGGCTGATCCCGTCCAGGGATCTGAGGTCTTTCTTCTGCCTTAGGGAGAGCAGGGCCGAGGTGGAGACACTCGAGTTGCATGAGGCTGTCCTTGCTGTTCTGAGGATTTTGTGGGCCTATTGCACTATTCTAATGAAGAAGGTGGAGTGGATGATGCTCTCTGTCTTCCCCAGATCTCGGTAGAAATACAGTTGCATCATGGATCTTTCAGGCTGAATCCCAACTAAGGAAGATCACACAAATTAAGGGAAGGCAGAAGTTGAGTGAGCCTGAGTACAAAGAAGAGCTGTGCCGCCCCATGGAATCGGACACTCCAAGGCATGGGGTGGCTCCAACTTCAGCAGGGGATGGACCCAGTGTGGAAGTGGTTTCTGGTCTGCATTCCTCTCTGGACCCGATCTTGCTCCACCACAAGCTCCCTCTACAGGGCGTCTCAAAGGTCACCCACAGTCCCATATTCACATTTAGCCAGTCACAGTTCCAAAGGTAAAACAACAGCCCCCAGGAACTTTCTTGTGGGAAATTGCAAGGAAAAGAAAGGAAAATAGGGGAGGGTGGTCACCTTGTCAAAAGCCTTCGCTAGCTCAGAACAGCTAAAATCTCAAGGCCAGGAGAGGCGAGTCTGGGCCACCTTGAAACCACGCTGTTGGGTGATTTCTTGACCACTCACCAATGAGTCCCCAACTAGGAGTTAGTGATAGTGCTGAGGCCAGAGTCCTCCTCTCCTAATGGTCTGGGGGTTGGGGTGAGATTCTGTTTTTCTGTCTGGAAAACAAGCAAATTAAACTAGAAAATGTTTCTCAAACACAGACCCATGAAATGGCTACATAAGAACTCTCTGGGGAGCGTTTAAAAAGTTTGAGTCCTAGGCCAGTCACAGTGGCTCACGTCTGTAATCCCAGCACTTTGGGAGGTCGAGGCAGGAGGATCACTTGAGGCCAGGAGTTCCAGACCAGCCTGGTCAACACAGCTAGACCCCACCTCTACAAATAAAACAAAACAAACAAAAAAATTAGCCAAGCATGGTGGTGCATATCTGTAGTCCTAGCTACTAGGGAGGCTGAGGTGACAGAGTGAGACCTCAACTCTACAAATAAATATATGAAACTATGAATCCTTACTTTACTAATTTAACACTGGGCCAAGAATATTCATTTCAAAGCTGTCCCAGGGAATCTGATGCTTCATGTTTGTGCCTCTGTCAGTCTCCTGGGCCTCCTATAACAAATTACCACAAGCTGGGTGACTTTAAACCAGAGAAATTCTTTTTCTGTGCCGCTCTGGAGGCCAGAAACACAAGGTGAAGGTCTTGGCAGAGCCGTGCTCCCTCGGAAGGTTCTGGTGAGGGTCTTCCTGGCCTCGTCTGGTCTCTGGTGGCCGCAGGCATTGCATGGCTTGTGGCTGCAGGCTACAGTCTCCGCCTCCGTCCTCACGTGTCTGTCTCTTTTTTATGTGCATCTACTCTGTGCCATTGGATTTAGGGCTCACACCCAGATAATCAGATGATATCATCTCAAGATCCTTAATTGAACTGCATTACTATTTTTCTAAGTGAGGTCACGTTCTCAGCTTCTGGGATTAGGATGTGGACAGATCTCCTGGGGGCCACCATCCAGCCCACCCTGGTGCCCTTTCTCTCAACATTCTAGGTGCATGTGCCCACGGCTCTGAGGCAGCCACTTGCTGAGATCTCCTCTCCACTCCTGGGCAGGGGCCTCAGTGGTTGTCATCCCTGGGCAAGGACAGGCCAGTGGAGCAGGACAGGAACTGTCATATCAACCTTCTCTGGTCTTTTCCTTCCTGCGTCACAGGGCACCATTCAGTCCATTGCAGGCATCCTTTCCAAGAACCTACAGGATCACCATAGGCCCAGCAGATAAATTAGGATGATGTCCATATTTTAAAGTTCATAGCCTTAATTCTGTCTGCAAAGTCCATTTTGCTACATAACAGCATATTTACAGGTTTCAGGGATTAGGGTGTGGGCAATTCACTGGCTGTTATTCTGTCTAACACGTGGGGAGGATGTCTTGGGCCCTCTGTGTGTGTATGGAGGAGCATCTCTGGCCTGAGATCTGTGGAGAGGACTTCACTGAGTGGACTTTGCAGCAGCTCCCACAGAGAAACAGTAAGACAGAGAGAGGGAGGAAGAGAGACAGAGAGAAGGGAAGAGGTAAGGGAAGAAAAGGGAGGAGAGGAGAGGAGAAGGGAGAGGAGGAGAGAAAGGAAGGGAAGGAGGTGAAGAGGGAAGAGGGGAGAGATAGAGAGAGAGAAAGAGAGATGGAGAGGGATACAGTGGCAGGAAGAAGTTCAGTGGAGGCTCATCCTGGGCTACTGGTTCCATAAAAGAGAAGGACAAAAGTCCAGGCCACCCCAGATCCTGGCAGCAGGAAGCGCCAGGGCCCACACCCCACTCGGGGCAGGGGTGAAGGAGCCCGTGGTGTGATTGATCTCAGACTTCTTGCCTACTGGAGGCTCAGAGCAAATTGGATTTGCTTTAGAAAAATCAAGGAACAGGGTATTTCTTCCACCATAAAGCAAACAATTTGTCAGAAGGATGGAAACCCAGGCCAGGGCAAAAGGGTATCCGGTCCTTTAATCACCCAAAGATCACTTCCCACCAGCCTGGGGTGGACAGGAGCAGGAAGCCAGGCCCCACACAGCGCCTGCGAGCCATGCCTGGGGTCCAGCCTGTCTCTCCTGTGTGAAAAGTGATTATCTCCAACCTCGAGCCCACGCCCTCCAAAGGGATCCCTCCCAATTCCAACTGCCCCCTCCTGCCACACAAACACCCCCTCCTGCCTCTTCCCTGCAAACTCAAGAGGACGCGTTATTTGTCTCCTGGCTCCTCTGTGCCCATGTTTGGCGCCATCGTTTTGCAGCTGCTGCACAGACAGAGGTTATACCTGGGCTGTGAGGCCTCCGCCAGATGCTCTGTCTCCAGGCTCCATCCACAGGAGTTCTTGAGGGAAAATGCAAACCAGGAGGTGACAGCAGAGTCAGACACATACTTTCTTGTCTTCCCAGAGGACCCTGGCAAGTGTCTCCCATCTCCAGACCCTCTCGCCCCGCACTGTCAGGTGAGTTTTCCTAAAACCATTTCCGTGGAAGTGCTCTGTGCCAGAAACCAGAAGGGCCTCTCATGAAGAGGGGGCTTCTCTGCCTCCCTCCTGGCTGCTCTCTGCCCAGCCACAGTGGCTCCTGTCTCTGCCTTTTGCAAATGCTCTTTCCCCTCCAACCCGTCCTGCCTTTCACCATGGGCATGGCTCGTCCGCATCTTGCCCTCATGTCCAGGCCGGCTGCAGCTTCCAACGCTTCCCCGACACCCAGTCCACGTTGTGCTTCCCTCTCCAGCAGCCGAGAGCTCCTGAGGGCTTCTCTTTCTCTTCCACACCTTTCACTCTGGATCTTGTTTAATGTCATGTCCACCCACCATTTTTACACGTCCAAGTCTCCTCTGTAGGCTGCTGTGGCCAGGTGCATACCTGCCTGGACCCCCAAAAGGGACAGGGCCCCAAAGCCCCAAGGGGTGGGTACCAGAGTTGCCTCCACTCACATATAAGAAAATGTGGCTGGGTAAGGTGGCTCATGCCTGTAATCCCAGCACTTTGGGAGACCGAGTCAGGCAGATCACGAGGTCAGGAGATTGAGGCCATCCTGGCCAACGTAGTGAAACCCGTCTCTACTAAAAAACACAAAAATTAGCCGAGGTGGCGGTACACACCTGTAGTCCCAGCTACTCGGGAGGCTGAGGCAGGAGAATTGCTGGAATCCAGGAGGCAGAGGTTGTAGTTGTAGTGAGCCAAGATCACACCATTGCACGCCAGCTTGGAGACAGAGTGAGACTCTGTTTCAAAAAAAAAAAAAAAAAATTAAAAAAGAAAATGAGGCACAAGGAGATAAGAAACTTGGCCAAGGTCACACCACTCAGCTGGGCCTTGAACCTGGGAAGCAGCCTGAGTCTGGGGAAACCTGGCCTGAGTGTGCTGCAGGAAGACTCCATCCTAGGGAAAAAGTCAGAGGCCAGGAGAGAGCCTGCAAGCAATATATGTTCATGAAATGTCTTCAGGGGGTGACTTAATTCAAAGCCTGCGCTGCCCAGAGCACAGTCACATGAAGATCGGGTCTTATTGCCTGGGTTCAGATCCTGCTCTCAGCCTCATGTTTACCTGCCAGATGCTGACGATCCCAGTGTGTTGAACGGATGCTGTGAGGATGCCCCGAAGGTTGCCTGAGAGGAGCTCAGCTGGTGCCGCCTCCCTATGGCCCTGGACACTACTGCCTGGGCAGAGATCATTCCTGCAGGTGTGTGTGGTCCGGATACACACATGTACGGCACCTCCACTGTCTTCTCTGGCAGCTTCTGGGTAGAATCCAGAAAGTGCTTCAGGATAATTCTTCCTGAGATCCGATATTGATTGTGAGGAGCAAACAGTTTCAACGTTATTTGGAGTTATTTGCAGAGTAGCCTTTTGTTCTTCCTCTGACTTTAGATCAAGAGAAACACTTGAACCCTTGGTGCTAGACAAATGCTTTGTAGGTCTCTCTGGTTCCAGAATCTGAGCAAGACCTACCCAGGACTCATCAAAGCAGAAGGAGCCCCAGGCCGTTGCCTGCTGGCCTTTCCAATGAGCATGAGAACGTGGCACGTTGAGGTTCATCTGTCCATCTTCCCATCTGCCCAGGAAAACTCTTATGACCAGGATAAGGTGCTGGAGATGGTGCTGGCACCTGACTGCATGGAGGACGGGACTGACCCTGCTGCCTATCCCAGCCCAAAGATCTGCCAGGGAGCTGCTCTGGCCAAACACATGAACAAACAAATAAATCCCCACCGCAGTAGGGAAAGGCATGAGCCTCTGGACACAGGCAGGGCTGAGAGGGCACTACCGAGTTAATTAGTTGCTGCTTGGCTGGAAGAAGTAAGTTAGAGAGAAAGTTGCTGCCCTGAGTCTCCTTGAAAATTAAGAGATCCTTGGGTACTGACATGACGTGGCCTCTGGTCCCCAAGACCATCAGGGGCAGCCAATTAAAGCAAAACCATTCTGGAAAGTGATTAGAGGGGGAGCCCTGGGAAGTCCATGCTTCTGCCCCTGGGAACAGCCTGTCATGGAGCCTAAACAACATGCCGTCCTTCCCAGAAACCCAGGATGAACATGAGCTTTAATCACCAATCCCTTCATGTTAATCACCACCCATCAGCACAACTCACCCTGCCAGAGCTGCAATAATTCTCAATCACGCAGGCCAAATAAATGAATAATTACCAGAGTGAACACTGTGGAGAATGCCAGCAGTTAAGCAGGGAGACGACTACTTCCCCCTGCTCCCCAGTCTCACTGCAGGGTCCTCATGGCCACCAAGCTGGCCCGTGGGGCTTCACAAGGAGGAAACTGGCTGCTCCCCCAGATTCCTCACTGCACCTCTGACAGCACATCCAGGCCTGGGAAGCAGCTATCCTACCCAGATAGATGGATTCGCCCCATCCTACCCAGAGGATTGTTCCCACGCTCACTGGAGGATTTGGGAGAAGCCGTCTCTTCCTAGAGGACCTAGAGGGCAGCTGGAGAGACTATTTACCCTGTTCCGTGGCCAGGGACACCTGCAAAGCTGGAATGTAGCAGCACATTTTCTGGGGTCCTTCCAGCTGCGAGCTGTTTTTCAGAAGATACCCTCCGGCTGGAGCTATGAACCTGAGCCATCTCCCAGGCTGTTCGTCTTACCGCTGAAGAAACTGAGAGGAACATCGTGGAGCCATCGCAGAGAAGAGGGTTGCCAGTTGGACTCATGAATAAGCCTTCAGGACAACTTCAGCTGCCATGGACTCACCCACTGAAGCCAGGACCCTTCCAGCTACCAAGTCAAAACAAAAAGAAAGGCGATTTCCTTCTCCCTCTAGTTCTGTGTTCAAGAAATCAAGTGGTGCTGTGTTCAAGCAGCTGTTTACCCAAAGGAATGAACGAAGATCAATATTAATACCTGAATACCCACACACCAATCTTTTTGAAATGTCAGACAAAAATAAGGCATTGGGAAACTCTATTCTAGACATTTTCCATAATGGAGGTGATCTCCATCTCTCTGTCTCTTCTCTCTCTCTTTCTCTTTCTCTCTCTCTCTTTCTCCTTCTCTATCTCTCTTTCTCTCTCTCTCACTCGCATCCATGCCCATCCCTTCACTCACGTGCTTCTGAAGGTGATATCGAACACCTGAATGCACACCGTGGGCTATACATTGCTACCGTCTGTGGAATTCTGACCATTGGGAACACACTTGATCCTTTTACTTGGAAAGATGAATGTTTGCTGCTATTATCCAGCTGAAAGGTAAAGAGGAGTGAGGCTGTCCTCCAGCTCATGTAATGTTAGATGTGCCGTGGAGTCAACCTACATGGCTGCAAATGCCTTCTAAGGTGCCCTCTCCAAAGTTGTACTGCCATTTTCAAATTAATTTATTAGAAGCCCAAGTCTACACAGAGACGGTTTCCAGGGGATGACCCATTGGGAGTGCTCAGAGCTCTTGCTGTGAACTCCTGCTTGGAGTCCAGTCTCTGAAGGTCACCCTGGAATTAAGCAGGAGGGTCAAATGGAGCCCTGCAGGCCCCAGAGCTGGTGCTTCCTCAGGGCTGCTGTCCCACGAGCCATTTGCTTCTGTGAAGCTCTTAATCACCATCTCAGGAGGCGCTGCCCATCTCCCTTTAATTCCTTGGCCTGGATTCTGTTCACAGAACAGCAAACCATTTCCTGGAGGCACCAGGAGACACCCGGGGATGGGCGTTGTCAGAGTCCTCCTCCAGAGAACGTTTTCCTGAGCCCTGGGAGGTCAGGATTCAACTGGTCAAATCCACACCTGCAGTTTCCTCCTCACCACAGGGGCCAGCCTGTGACCTCGGAGGCTGTGAGATCTCAGACCCTCCCCCAGCAACTCCCTTCTCATCCAAGAAGCAGGCATGGGGCACGCGGGTGGGTTGGGATGGAGGGTGAGCACTGCCTGGCTGGCCACGTCACCTGGAATATAACAAGTACTGGGGAAGTGATAGGGGCCATTTTCGTTGTCAAGAGCAATAAAGATAATCATCACTTGCATTTATTATTATTGATTATTTTCTTCCTTTTATTGCCAGCCCACATTTATCTGCTGATCACCTCTGCAGTTTGGATGGGTCAACAGGAAGGGAATTTGCTGCCTGCCTTTTGTCATCTGGACACCCCTTTGATTGTGCCCCAGAGGCCCAGTCAATCAACCAGTGACCACAGTGGACAGCAAGGGGCCCAGCCCTGTAGCTGTTACACCTACCTGTGCTGCTCAGGTGAGTGCCCCCATTGCTGAGCCTGGGTTTTCTAATCTTCAAGAATGAGTGTAACCTTCTGTCTGCACACCCTAATTTCTGTGATCCCCGACTCCCTCGGCTCAGGCACAGAGGGAGGAACTAGACAGGGAAACAGTCGAACTGCCACAAACTCAGAGACAGCTCTGGCTGCCCTGAGATTCTTTCTCATTTTCATTGCTAATATAGGAATTCCACTTCCTTCGAGTCAAAGAAAAACAAACAAACAAGAAGTACCTCTTTAAGAAAAGGATAACTGGGAATTGGAGGAACCAAAGAGCTGCCTGGTAGCAAAGCACAAGCAATGCGTGTCAAACTGCTTTTCACCCAGCAAGGCCTGGAGGAAATCTCACACGGAGACAACAGAGTAAGCTGGTATTACATCGGTAGACGTTTATTTTACAAGTCTAAAATTATTACATTTGATTATCTTAAAGCAAAACTAGCTAGAAAGGAGAATGAGGAGAAACAAAATTGAAACTGAGAGTTGTACGTGAAAAAAAAAAAACACACACTTATACTAATCATAGTTTCCAATATTTTGGTGGCAGAAAAAATGTGAAAATTTTGATTCATGTAGATAAGTTGTTGCCAATGATAACTTTTTTTTAGCGTCTTGTCCTCAAGATAGTCTCATTTAGACTGACCCAGAAACTTTAAAGAAGAAGAGCAGGAAATACGGGTTTTAAAATTGAGCCACTAAAAATAATAGGTAACAGAAATTAAAAAATTTTTAAAGTCAGGTCAGAAGCACCCAACATTGACAGGAAGTTCTAAACAGTCTACGATAGATCACCACCCTTGCACCTGCCTTAAGTGCGTTGTTGCTGTCCTTGGCAGCTGTGCTCCTTGGACTTCTGGATCTTGCCTTCCCAGGTCCCCTGTGCAGGGTAGGAGGGTGGCTGCAGGCAGCATCCTACGGTGGGATAGAGAAGAATATTTACAATTCTGTGTGACTGAGCATACATGCACCATCTTGGCTGTGGAGCTGCACCTTTCCTAATCAGTGACCAGTGAGGGTGGGCGTACAATTCGAGTGCAGGCATAGGCAGAAGAAGACTGACTCCAAGATCTCCCATAGCACACATGCACCGAGCATTAGCAGTTCCCAACACATCATGGTATGGCACGTAGGGAAGGATACTTGGGGTTTAAAATGTATTGTTTAAATGCAGTTCCAACTGAATGTTGGCAGACTCCCAAAGATGAAAGCACCTCCACCCACTGAGCTTGTGACGTTGCAGCTGGGCAGCTGTGGCTTGTCTCACAGCCACCCTCCAAGACGGGTACAATAAGCATCTGATTTTCCAGGTAAGGAAACCCAGGCAGAAAGACACTCATTGATGAGCTGATGTCCATGCAGCTAGGACATGGAGAAGCTGGGGACTGAGCTGGAATTCATCAAACTCTTGAGTCCACGCTGTGTCTAATGTAATAACCACACCATTGTAACCACTGTAATTCTCATACTGAGAAGGCTTCCAAGCATCCTGGAGCTGGTATCACTGACTTCCGCCACCTCCATTCCCACTGCTCTCCCCTGCTTCCTCTGCTCCAGCTCCCCCGACCCTGGCCTCCCTGCTGCTCTTCCAGGCACCCCCCATGGTTGTCCCCTTATCCTGAAAGCCCTTTCCTGAATGCCCCCTGGCTCACTCAGTTGGCCCCTGCACTCTCTGCTCACACCAGCCTGTTCCAGGAAGCCGACTCTGACTACCCTGTTTACGACGACCCCTTTCCACTCACATGCTGCAGACACCCTCTCACCTTGCTGTGCCTCTTCTCCATGGCAGTCATTGCTGCCCGACATATGAAGTGGTTTACTCTTCATTATTTATCTTCAATGCTGCCAAGTAAGTTCCATTTGTTTGTGACCACATCCCAAACCTTAGAACAGGAACTTGTGATGGTTCATTTGGCCAGCTTGGCTGGGCCACAGTGTCTGGATATGTGGTCAAGCATTATTCTGGATGTTTTCACAAAGGCGTTGTGGATGAGATTAACGTTGGCATCAGCAGATTTGAGGGAAGCAGGTGGCCCTTCATGATGCAGGTGGACTTCACCCAATCAGGTTAAAACCCTACAAGGAAAAGACTGACCTCTAAGCAGGGGCAATGAAGCCACAATGAAGGCACTTTCAGACTTTTCCTGCAGTTTGGGCTTCTTCCCCAGGCCTCCAGCCTGCCTGCCCACCCTGCAGATTTGGGTCTTGCCAGTGTGAAGCCAAAAGTATCTGAGACAGATCTCAATTAATTTTGAAAGTTTATTTTGCTAAGGTTAAAGACACACCTGTGACACAACCCTAGGAGGTCCTGATGACATGTGTCCAAGGTGGTCGAGGCACAACTTGCTTTGTATATTTAGGGAGACATGAGACATCAGTCAATACCTCTAAGATGTGCATTGGTTTGGTCTGGAAAGACTGGACAACTCAAAGTGGGGAGGGCGTTTCCAGGTCGTAGCTAGATGAGAGATAAACAGTTGCATTCTTTTGAGTCTCTGATCAGCCTGTCATAGAGGACACAATTTCCATGTGAGAAGAAGTTAGAGAAACAGTCATATAGGCCTTAGTCTGGCTCAGTGAAACAATAGGGCAGAGCAAGCGATCAGATACGTGTCTGACTCAGGTGAGCAGAGGGATGACTTTGAGCTCTGTCTGTCCTTTGTCCACTAGGAATTTCCTTGTGGGCTGCTATGGTTTGACTGTGTCCCCACCCAAATCTCATCTTTAATTGTAGCTCCCATAATCCGCACATATCATGGGAGGAACCTGGTGGGAGGTAACTGAATCATGGGAGTGAGTTTTTCCCATGCTGTTCTCATGATAGTGAATTAGTCTCATGAGATCTGATGGTTTTACAAAGGACAGCTCCCCAGCACACGCTGTCTTGCCTGCTGCCATGTAAAGTGTGCCTGTTCTCCTCTGCCTTTGTCATGATTGTGAGACCTCTCCAGCCATGTGGAACTGTGAGTCCAATAAATTATAAATTACCCAGTCTCAGATATTTCTTCATAGCAGTAGGAGAATGGACTAATACATGGGCAGATTGTTAGGGAGGTGTGTAGCTCTTTTATCTTCGTAACCATCTTATTTAGGAATAGATTGGGAGGCAGGTTTGTCTGCTGCAGTTCCCAGCTTGACTTCCCCTTGTTCCCCTTGGTTTAGTGATTTTGGGGTCCCAAGATTTATTTTCTTTCCTCACTAGCCACCATAATCACATGAGCCCATTACAGTAAGTCTCTCCATATGCATGTAAATCCCATTGATTGTCTTTCTCTGGAGAACCTTGACTAACACAGAGCTCATAATTGTTACATGAAAGAATGAATGTGTGAATGAATGAATGGATGGCCATGAGGAGGAAGCTGGGTCTTAGCAGGAACTGTCCTGTTGCGTGTGAGCTGACATCCTGGTGGGCTTCTTGCTTCTCTCCCTTTACACGAGTGAGAGTTGCTCAACCCCTGAGCACCTTATCATTAACTAGAGTCATTTCCCTTCTTTTCTCCTGCAAAGCATTTGAGCCTCAGAAGGCAGGGCTTGGCCAGACTCTCCACCTGGGAAGGGAAGGGAAGGGGAGAGGAGGGGAGGGGAGGGGAGGGGAGGGGATCAGAATTAAGAGGACTCAATTTCCATTTGTGACCAGGCATAGACTCTCTGAGCCCAGGTCCTCAGGAGTCTACAGTAGGGATAATGGTAAGTTCCACCCCTAAGTGGGTGGATAGCAATTAATTAATACAGATCCTGTGAAGAGTTTGAGAAGCTCGGGTTACAGAACAGGTTCAATGGGGATGCATCTTGTTAACTACATGGAAAGTATTGAGTGCACAGTTGACGTTGCCAGTCCTAGTGCAGAGGACCTTTACTGAGAAAACCTTTCATCTCGGGGCTTCGAGTTAATGTATTCATTCTTTTTTTTTTTTTTTGAGACAGAGTCTCGCTCTGTAGCCCAGGCTGGAGTGCAGTGGTGCGATCCTGGCTCACTGCAAGCTCTGCCGCCTCCTGGGTTCAAGCTATTCTCCTGCCTCAGCCTCCCTAGAAGCTGGGACTACAGGCACCTGCCACCACACCCGGCTAATTTTTTTTTTTTTTTTTGTATTTTTAGTAGAGACAGGGTTTCACCGTGTTCGCCAGGATGGTCTTGATCTCCTGACCTTGTGATCCGCCCGCCTCAGCCTCCCAAAGTGCTGGGATTACAAGCTTGAGCCACCACGCCCAGCCTCACTCTTTTATTCATTTCATCATTTATTCAACCAAGTTCCCACTCAAGCATCAGCCTGGCTCAGAGCTTAGGAGAAATTTGCTGATGGCAGCCACCATGCTTGTCTTCAGGGAGGTCGTGGGGAGTCTGGGGAACCAATGGATCAGAAGGTCCAAGAGCTTCTGCAAAAGCCTGGGGGCAAGAGGAGAGGCAAGAGGATGGGGTCTACCCAGGCTGGGGCTGGGGGTTCAGGGAGACTTCCTAGAGGGGTCGTGCTTAAAGGGGGCCACAGCTCCTAGCCAACCAGACAGTGAGAGCCAGTGTTTTCTAACAAGAAGGCTTCTGGGATGGCCCACTGATGCGTTTTCTGATGCTGCTACTCTAGGGCTCAAGGAACTTCCCAGTGTCACCCATGTGTTCCTGTAGATGAGAAACCCACAGGATCAGACACAAATCCAGAAACCTGAGGCCATGCCACCACTTCAGACACCTGCTGTCTAGTTCTGCAGGTCTTTGGTCAGATCTGCCATTGAGCCTGGCCTGGGCACCATCAATGCACCCACCTTCGATGCCTGCCTACATGGTGTCCAGAGCTGAGGAGTACCAGAGCCTCCTTCCCTGGCAGGGCTTGAGGTTGTGTTCCAACGGGCCAGGAACTCAAAGGCCCCATGACAGAGCATGTAGGGTGTCCAGAACCAACAAAAGATGAGATGTTTGCCAACATGCATCACCCACAGGTCTATCACAGATACGTTCATGGTTCCCTTTGCTTTCCTTGTGGGAGAAGAACGTCCCCAAGGATTACTCCTGCATCTCAGGAATTATTGTCCTCCAGGCTCCTATAGGGACCTCCTTCAGGAACTATAACTGTGCAACCCCATAAAACTCGGGGTCCTGGCAGAGAGTCCCAGCAGGCCTGGCCCCCCTTTGGTAGGCCCTCTTGACGTGGTTGACATTGACAAAGAGTGACTAGGCTGTATTATTTTCTACTTGATTGCTTCAAATTGGTGTCACTGCCTTTAAACTATTTGCATTTCCTATTTTGGGCCTGTGTGTTTATCCTCTGAAACGGCCTGGCTCCTATTTCACCGCCCTCTTTCCTTTCAGAAAAATGAATCCCATAAAAATCACCAGACTGGTGACTGAGCAAACTCCTTGGCATCATAAAATTTTGATTTAGAGGTTGAACAAATGTGATAGAACATTTTTGTGTGCCCTCTTGAATTGAGCAGACTATTTTTGGCATGCGAGCATTTGCGTATTATTGTCAGAAGTGAGCTCTTTTTTGTTGTTGTTCCCCCTTTTTTGAGATGAGAAGAAGCTTGATGAGTCAAGCCAGGATGAGACAGGTTCTGAGTCAGAAGACATGGGCCATCCAAGCCAAGCAGGCTGAAGTACAGTTCGGGCACAAGGTGGTGAAATTAGTTGGTGGGACAGTGCTGGAAAGAGGAAATACAGGCACGCACAAAAGAAATCTGAGTATACAATCCAGCAGAGAAGAGGTGATGGGGAGAAATTCTTGCTCATCTTTCAAGGAGAGATAAATGGCTTCAAGCAAAGTAGCACGTCCCCAGTGGGACCATGTGAGCACTGGAGAGAGACTGGGGGGCGCAGTTGGGGAGGGAGCCTTCCTTCTCCCCCTGCATGTCACCTCAGGGGACTCCCGCCCTATGGCATGCATTCTGGGAAACATTACTTCAAACTTTCCCCCAGAACTGTGGACACAAGCACAGATGCAAACAGTTCCTTAAAGTAAAAGCCCAGGAACATTTAAAATGGGAGAATGAGAATTGCCCCAAGAAGAGGCTATTCACGTAGGGGTTCACGTCCTCCCACCTGGAGATGTGATCCAGGATCCCGGATTTGTGGGTAAGAAAAAGGAGGCCTCTATGCTGGGCTCCATATGAACAAGTCTGGAACCAAACCGGGCACCTAGAGCATCACGTTTAGATCCCTAGGGCACATTTATGAGGAAACAGGAGCCTTCATGTGGGCTCACTGTGCACCGTGATTATCCTCGACTGGTATTACCTAGTATTTAATCTTCACATCAACCCATTTTGCAGCTGGGGCACTGAGGCAAAGTGAGGTCTTTGCTACTGGCGTAAGGTTGTCCAGGTGGCCCACAGACTTTGCTCTTAACACTGTGTTGAGTTGCTTCAAATTTACAAGCCATGATGTACTTGATTTTGTAGGTGTTATCTCCATTCTCCAGGGAGGGAAACCTGGGAGGGAAACTGAGGCTCAGAGGGTCCAGTCCTTTGTCCATGGTCTCACAGTGAGAGCAAGGGAGCCTGGATCCACACTGTGGCATCTGGCTGATGCCACAGTGCACGCTTCTCCTGGGACACCTCCGTGCCTCCCTGGGGCAGCAGGCATGAACTGTCTGATGCTCTCCTGCTTAGGGCTGGCTAGGTTTCTTGTTCAATGGGAAGGCATCATATTGGTGTGGAGGCCATGCTAAGCACAGCTTGTATTTCTGTTAACACCTCCCAAAACAAAGTCAGGATTCATTGCAGGACCTAATTCACGGGCGTCTCACTGCAACCCAGGGCCTGGAGTCCAGTGCTGGGGTCTGTGAGCCTGGGCTGCCTTACGAGCATTTCTGCTTCTTTTTACTACTTTCATTTTCTCCATTATGCAGTACTTCAAATTCCATGATCTATATTGTGCTGTCTTGCCATTGATTCACTGATTAAATTAGCTGCTATTTCTTTCTTCTGCATTACAGGCTCAGAGTAATTTGTTTATGAATCAAAAGTTCTGTAGGCTATGAAGGAAGGCTTAATATGCATTCATTACAGCCGAGCCATAATCACCCTAAATCATGGGAATTGCCAGTCTTGGGCAAACCATTGGTCTCTTTGGCATAGCCTCCCATCTTTTACCTGACCAGAGCAGCGATGCTGAGACATTAATTTTATTCAAAATTCAGGGAAGGGTGGCAGGGCGGGACTGTGCCAAAGGTGAAAATAACAGATTTTCAAAATCTTTTTAAAACATTCCAAACCAGGCTGGATGTGGAGGCTCGGGTCTGGACTCCCAGTGCTTTGGGAGACTGAGGTGGGAGGATCCCTTGTGCCTAGGAGTTCAAGACCAGCCTGGGCAACACAGTGAGACCCCTTCTTTACAAAAAATAAAAAGTTAGTTGTGCATAGTGACATGCTCCTGTGGTCCCAGATACTCAAGAGGCTGAGGTGGGAGGATCACTTGGGCCTAGGAGTTTAAGGCAGGCTGCAGTCAGCTGTAATCGTGCCACTGCACCCAGCCTGGGTGACAGAGTGATACCCTGTCTCAAAAACAAACAGACAAATAAACCAAACCGATACAAGATTATTGTTCGTCTTGTCCTCCGTGTGCATGTGACCTTCACAGAGCAGCCACCCCAGGCCCACCCGCCTCGCCTGGAGCCTCTGGCTGTATCCCTGTGGGTCTCACCTGGAAGGAGAAGATGTGTAAAGAAAGTTAAACTTGGAGCAGTGGTTGATGCGAGGCTGTGGCATCCCTCCCTCATCTGGGGGCCTCCTCCCAGCCCCAGCACAGGCTTGACCCAGGCCCCATGCTGCTTCTTACCCTCTGTGTCCTTCTCCAGGACAGTCGTGTGCTCCTGACCTGTCCCCAGAGTCCCCACAGCCCATTTGGGATCCAGGCAAGCCCGCCCCGAGTTCCCATAAACTGTGCAGTGCACAGGCAAGAATCCCCCATCAAACTCTTCCCTAGTGGGGTGCCAGCCTTCCTCTCCTCTCCCCATCCCCAGGCCTTTCGAGTCATGCTTTCCTTTATGATAAAATAATGCAGTGACAGGGATAAGCAGCAATGGGAACCAGTGCCCGCACTTCCTGGCCACTTATCTCCATTTCAACAGGACGATTCTGGGCTGCAGTGATCACAGCCCCCCTTTCCCTCACTGAGACTCACCAGAAGGGACTTGGCACAGGGAAAGGCTCATTGGTGGGGCTGCCTGGGAGAACTCCCAAGACACACAGATGGGGCCTTTCCAGAAGGTGGGCCCAGAGGTGTGCCCAGATACTGGCATAGAGCAAGCTCCTAAAGGAGCTGGGAATCTGGTGAGGGTTCCCCAGAAGAGGCACGAAACCAGGCTCATGGACAGATAGCCTGGCTTAGTCCTGAGATGCCAGGTGCCAATGCACACGCCAAGGGTTAGTGAATCAGAGCAGGTGGACTCACACCTTGGCAGTGTGAGAAAACGATAGCAGACATTAACCATCAGCAGGAGCCAGGTGTGATCTAGAGGACCCCTGCTCCAGAGGGTGCTGACCCCACCGCCAAGCTCAGATCTTGTGGCCCAGGGACCTGCATCCCAGGGAGCTTCCTGTGGTCACCTCTGAGCCATTTTCCTTTCTAGTTGGAAAGGAAATCAGAGAATCTCAAGGCACTCCTGGGGAAACCAAAAGTTAAACCCCTGCAAAGCAGGAAGCTCAGGAAATTTCCACTGTGCCCAACAGGCATTCCCCATTTGAAATTTTATTTGCAGATTTTATTAGAAACTAGTTTATGACACAAATTATTCAATGCCTAGGAAGCCTAAACTAATAAGAGTCTATCTGTTTCCACAGAAAAATTCATGACATGTAGGTTTTTATTGCAGTACATTTAAAACCAAGCCTTATCCATTATGGTATTGCAGAAACATGCTTTACCCTGGATTCCAATGATGATATTCTATTTAATGAAATGTCTAAACTAACCACATTATACTATTATTGACTGTGTCTTCCTACGGATAGGCCAAGTATGGAGCAATCATCTCGCGTCTTCATCCATCGTCGGAAATCCTAACTGAAGCTTTTGAGCCAATTCCCAAAGCATTATGGGTATGGAGTGGGCTTGGGATGCAGTAAACACGGAGATGATACTAGACAAAGATACTGGGATTTTTGGGACCAATGTGGAAAGTGAAGCTCCCTTTAAAAACACACGACCCAGGAAGCCAAAGCAGAAATGTTCTCTTCCCGCAGACGCCCTTCCGTCCAGAGCTCCCTAGAGCTCTCTGGAGCTGCGCCTCATGGGCTATGACTTACACAGGGGCTGAGGCTTGGGCCTGAGTTTGTTCCAGATCATGGGGACTGTGACAGGGTAACATATCTGTGTAGAGCTGCAAAGTGCCCCTGGCTGAAGCAAATTTTTTCTAATTATTACCCTCCCTAACCCTATTTAAACATGTAATGAAGGTGATTACAGCAAAGTCTTTAAGGTAAACTTAAATGAATGGATTTATCTGAACTCTTAATGAACTTGAAACTCTCCAAACTGGCACGCTCCGGGGCTGGAATCACTAATTGTGGTGCTGGTGGGAGCTGAGAATGGGTTGCTGGGCCTGCCAGCCGAATGCTTAGCTGCGGGGGACGGCTCATTTATTATCCGGGTCTCTGGGAAGCAGTGACCAATTAGTCCATCTGCTCAACACTCCTTTTCCAAAAACAGACAAATTAAGCCTGGACTAGAGTTCCAAGCATCAGACCTGGCTGGAATGTGGAGCTGCCCCTAAAGAGAGAGTCTCTACCTGCAAAAGGAAGTCCAAAGAGGCGCCTTGAAATAGGGGCTTGGAGTGATGCACGGGGCTCATAGACTGAGAGGAGGCCCAGAGGGCCCTTTAGTTACCGGGCCTTGCTCTTGCTGGTGGCTGACCTGGGGAGGCAGCGGACAGCTGTGAGCCAGGACTGGAGTCCTGGAGTCCTCCTGGGCTCTCTGCTTGGAGCACCTGTCCCTCGTGGCCTTGAGCATAAATTCCACCCCATTTTTAGACGTGAGAATGTTCAACGTTCTCCAGAGCCCTGAAGTATACAAACACCATCTTTGCCCCTTCTGAGCTGTGCTGTTATACCAGCTTCATTTCTTAGAGCGCTTGGGCATAGGACAATTTGTTTGCTCTTTCTTCTAGGGTTCCCTCTCACCAAGTTTGCCCCACCCATTCTGAGTTTCACAGGTGCCACTGTCCCTGTTTTCCACGTGAGCAGGCTTGTTCACTCAGGGAAGCTCGTTCAATTCACAGAGGAGGCTCCACTCCACAGCTTTCCACTGTCCCTTTGTCTACAGGGCAGGGCATGGGATAGGTGCCTATAAGGAGCACCTCCTGAAGGAGGCGTAGAACGAAATTCGCTGGATTAGGAAACGCACCATCCAGAGCCTCGGGAGTGCTAGCTTTGTCTGGGCCCCGAGCAGTCTCTGATGTTTATCATGTCCAGAAGTAGACAGAACTGGGACTAATCTAAACGGCTGTTCGGAGGATTCATCACTTGGCAGAGGTGTGAGTCCCCCGAGGTATTCCCCTTTTCCATCATCTCAAAGGGACCTGCCTGTGCTGACTGGCAGGTCATCAAGATTAATAAAGACAAAGGCTTTGGTGGATGCTCAGCTCAGATAAAGCACCTGGAGCTGCTCTTTCCTGATTAGGGAAAGACTTGGTGGCTGTAGTTGGCTGTTCAGTATTTTCTGAATTTTAACATTCGCGGTATGCAATCGTATCAGTTTCTAACTATATCTAACAAGACTATTTGAAAGTGAGAGTCTCCCGAGAGATGCAGGCATGGTTCCGGGGAGATGTGGGGCTCTTCCGGCTTTGTGTGCACTCATAGAAATCAACAGAAAGTTTGTTACCAATTGTTACTAATGTTCTTCAGCAAACTGAGAGATTGGCCAATAAATACGCATGAAGCATAATTCTATCTACCTGTTGCATTTAATTCCAGCAGCGAAGACCCATTACACTACTGAAGTTTGATGAATGTTTTCTCTCACTGCTCATCTGACTTGGAAATGAGTGTGTTTGCCCAGGGCGGGGGTAGGCGGCGGGGGAGGCATGTGCGAGCCTGAGCTCCTTCAGTTTCCACGTGGAAAACTCTAAATTGAAATCTGTACCTCCAGGGACCGTGAGACCAAAGAGAAAACTGTTGGGCCCCAAAGGGACCATTTCCTACCATAATGAGAATTTTAAATGGCGGGTTTGAAATTCTTTGAAAAGCCTTTCAGAAATGTGTGTGCAAATGATGGTTTCTGAATTACTGGCAGAGATGCAATTAAATTCAAGGGAGAACATCTCCCTATTCTAATTTCCAGCCTGAAGACCCTTCTCCCTATCCCAGGAGGAGCCCAGGAACCCAAGCGAGAGCCTCTGCAAGTCACCCCAGCTGCCGCATTTCCACTCAGGAGGAAGACGCACATGGGACGGCAGGAGAGATAGGGGGAGGTGAGGATGGAATCGGAGATGAAGGGCCCAAGGGGTGGGGCCCTCCTGACATTTCCTTCCCGATGTATTGACTTCACTCAGACATGGACTAACTAAACCTGGGGGCAGTGTTCGACTGGAACCAGAGCCCCCTCCCACGCCACCCACAGGAATCAGCAATTCTAGCGGCCGTGTTTGGAGCTGTGGGGTATGGGGCTCCTGTGAATCCCAAGTGTATTATCTCCTTGCACCTTCAGCACCCCCTGGGTGGTGCACACTCTTCCTATCCCATGTTACTAAGTCCTCATGAATCCGCAAGGCTTTGGAACCTAGTGGGCAGAGCAGGCAGACCAGGGAGGCAGCTGCTTCCACCAGTTCCTGGCTGCGAGACCTTTCTCATGAGCCTTCTCTCCTTCGCCTGTAAAATGGGGATACCGTGCTAGCCCTGGGGTTGCTGTGAGCGTTCAGTAAGTTAACCCATGCCTTGCAAGGGTGCTGTGTCTGGCCAAACCCATGGCAAGAGTCACCCCAAAATTGACAGCAGGGGAGTTGCTGCAAGAGACAGCCCCAAACTGTTCTGAGATGGAGCTGGCTGGGATTCCAGAGGGAGAAGAAGCAATTGCCAGGGTCCTTGGTGTAAAGCATTTACTGGGAGAATTTACATACAGCAGCTGAAGCCCCATGACAGAAAGCAAGGAAAGGGATGTTTTGCCCACATATGCCCATGATGAGGTCAGGGTCTAGTGTTTGAGGGTTTAGCGAACTTGGCTTAAGGTGGGGCTCGTTTCTACATGTTTAGCAATGTGATCTCTCACTGAGTGCTGCAAGCAACAACCTGAATGACTTTATCAGTGCCTGGCAATATTCCAGAATTCAGCTTGGGTTCAAGCCTGCAGGAGAAAGCCTGCAGCTGGCTGGGTCACAGAGCAGTCAAGGTGCTCTGGACTACTCAGTCAGGACACAGAAAGAAAGCAGCGGGGACCTGGGGATCCTACAGTGGGCCCAACAAAAGGGGATCTTGTTATTCCGGAGGTTAAATCATCTGACCATTACAAGGAAGTGGCGAAGTTGGGATTCCTACCAGTGGTTTTAGCCCCAGAATCATCTCCATGTGATACGTTTAGAAGGACAGGGGCCCCATCAATGCATGTGGGTGAAAAGATGCCCTTTCTCTTTCCTATTAAAAGTGCCCCTGCGAGACCAAGGCTACTACCATTCAATGGAGGTGCGCAAATTGACTCCCTGGGTCAGTATTTCTGTTGCTTTCCTGGGTACCAGTGGGGTTAGGTTTCATGCAAAAAGTCAACAAACAGAGGTTACTCTTCAAAGCCACTGCCCCTTTTGAAGACAAAAAGGGGGGAATGTCACAGCGCCACAGCTGAAGACCAAGAGGGCCTGGGAGAAGCACGAAGTGGTCAGTAAGAGGAGGAGAGCCAGGACTTTGCATATAATCTTGCAATGCACCCCATCCAGACATCCCTGGGAGCTTTTTCCTGTGCTGGAGGATAACATGAATGTACCCATCAGTGCAAAGGGTGCAGTGAGGGCAGGAAGTTACCGTCACCATCAGGGTCAGCCAAAGAACAGTACATGGCGAGCTGGATGAGACACTCTGCCCCAGGCAGGGTCGCTGGGGCGAGTGCGGCCTCAGATGTCCTGCTTCTGAATGAGGGCCTTGAACTCCGTGGTGTCTACATCCTCTCCAGTTCTAAAATAAGATGACATTTAACGAGGGCCCTCCGTATCAATGGGGCACTGCAGCGACCTCATGTTAAACAGCACCATATTGTTGATGCCTGGACCAGATGCCGGGAACATGTGACCTTGCTTCTGAGTTTCCATGGCCTCCACTTGGTGGCACCCAAACAAGAGACAGCAGTGTGCAGAGATACTGGGTGTGGGTTTCTCTAGTAGCAGAGAAACAAACCCTTCTGTGCTTGCAGGGTGCTTGCCCTGCCCCAAACAGCATGAATCTTAACCCCACCCATCCGAACAGCCTGGGGAGGCAGGATGGACAGATGTCAGAGGGCAGTCACCAGCACCCCATTGCACAAGGAGTGGAGGCTTCTGTCTCCTTAGGTTTTACTTGGCTGTTGGGCTCTGGAGATCCTTCCGTGATACTTCAATGCCATTGATAGCAAATTCTTCAAACTGGATCTGAAGAATCAGGATGTGAGTCCCTATATGTAATCCATCATCTATTAACGATGACTGTGGTGAGGGAGTACGGAGCCATGGTGGGGCGTACAGGACGAGTTACTTGTTCTGTTATTTGCTGGCCCTGTGGCCTTGGGTTACTTAGCTTCTCTGCGACTCCATTCCCCAACTACAATGTACAGGAAATAATGGTAACTGTCTTACTGGGGGTGGTGGTCGACCAAAAGAATGCCTCTCCTCAAAAGATATCCATGTCAGAATATTGACTGTCACTGTATTTGGAAAAAGGGTGTTTGCAGATGTAATTGAGTTTGGGATCTTGAAATGAAATCATCTTAGATTATCCCGGAGGAACTGACTCCAAGGGCAAGTGTCCTTGTAGGAGACACACGGAGGAAGACGCCATGTGTAGGTTCTTTAGAGGGACAGAACTAATAGGATAGATGTATACATGAAGGGGAGTTTATTAGGAGAATTGATCACACGATCACAAGGTGAAGTCCCACCATAGGCCATCTGCAAGCTGAGGAGCAAGGAAGCCAGTCCGAGTCCCCAGACCTCAAAAGCATGAAAGCCAACAGTGCAGGCTTCAGTCTGTGGCTGAAGACCAGAGAGCCCCTGGCAAACCTCTGGTATAAGTCCAAGAGTCCAAAACCTGAAGAACTTGGGAGTCTGATATTCAAGGGCAGGAAGCCCAGCAGAAAGATGGAGGCTGGAAGACTCAGCAAGTCTGCTCTTTCCACCTTCTCCTGCCTGCTGTATTCTAGTCAAGCTGGCAACTGATTAGATGGTGCCCACCCAGACTGAAGGTGGGTCTGTCTTTCCCAGTCCACTGACTCAAATGTTAATCTCCTTTGGCACCACCCTCACAGACACACCCAGGAACAATACTTTGCATCCTCCAGTCCAATCAAGTTGACACCGAGTATTAACCACCACACCATGTGAAGACAGAGTCATAGTCTGCAGTGAAGCAGCCACAAGCCAAGGAGTGCTGGCAGCCACCAGAAGCTAGAGGAGGCCAGGAAGGATTCTCCCCTGGGACCTGCAGAGGGAGCATAGCCCTGTGACACCCTGATTTTGAACTTCTGGCCTCCAGAACTGAAAGAATAAATTTGTGTGTCTAAAGTAGGTGGTAATTTGTGACAGCAGCTATGGGAAATTAATACAGGAATGATGAGGACTAATTTAAGGTGTGTGACCTGACCAGTGCCATATTGAGAACAGTGGGACAGTCCAGTATCTGTGCATAGTGTGCAGAACCTGAAGACGCAACAGGGATGGCTTTTGCCACATTCTGAGTTTTATCTTGTTGTCCCATGTCCACTGGGTAGAACGGGCTGACCCCACACGAAACATGTGGGGAGATTTTAGCACTGGTCGATTATATACTGCAAAACATTTCCTTTCAGAATTTATTCAAATATAGTAAAGCAGATGGAAATCACCAATTGCCACTTCCTTCTGTTTATTAAATTAGTAAGTTGATTTCTAGCACAGTTTCAGGCATAGGGTAAGCATTCAACATACGTTGGTTTATTCATCGGTGATCTATTATTAATTCCCTCAACAAGTTTGTTCATTAGTTCAACAGGTGTTTCCAGGCCTTTAGCCATGCGCTGGTTATTATTCTAGGCTTTGGGGACAGGGAATGAAACAGACAAAACGATGCAAAGCTCCCTCACGCCCAGAGGGAGATAACTTCTAAGTGGGGAGACAGGTGACAGCAAAGCACATGGGTACAATAATAAAATGCACTAGACGGTGGTCATGAATGTGGAGAGAATCAAAGTGGTAGGGCTGAGGAAAGGCCTCAAGGGGAACATGACCCCGTGCAGGGTGCGGAAGGCAAGGGGTGCCAGGCAGGCAGGGACATCAGGGGAAGAGCACTCCAGATCAAGGCTCCCTGGCAGAAAGGTTGGGGCAGGAGTGGGAATACAGAGGACACAGGCAGGGGTGGAGGCAGATAGTGGGGAGGTCAGAAGAGTGGGGTGGGGTCCTATGGGTCTTTGTGAGTCCTTGAGTTTTTATTCTATACTTTTCAGGAGTCACATGTAGGGTTTGGAGAAGTGGAGGCGCCCAGTCGATCTGCTGTCGGTATTGGAATTAGGGTTTGGAGAAGTGGAGGCGCCCAGTCGATCTGCTGTCGGTATTGGAATTAGGGTTTGGAGAAGTGGAGGCGCCCAGTCGATCTGCTGTCGGTATTGGAATTAAACTAGGAGGAGGCAGAGGTGGGGGCGGAGCGGGAAGCTGCGCGGGACCGCGGGACCCATGTGGGTGGTCCAGAGGGCCCATCTCAGGGTGGCAGGAAGGTAGGGAGGTGTGACTGAGCGTGAATAGATCCCCTTTATCCTAGGAGTGAAAGAAGCAGCCAGTGAGCCAGTTAAGATGAGCCAGGACACATGATGGTGACGGGTTAAGGAAGGTCAGTCCTGGCAGCCGACCATGGATTAGACTGACCCAGACGACAGTGCCAGCATCCTGAGGAGGGGCAGCTGAGTGGATGCAGGTGAATGCCAATCCCTCTTTTTGGTACCAGCACCTGGGTTTTCCTTGGGGAAATGCTGCTCCCTTAATACACACATCTTGCCAAGCTGTCACTCAAGAGGCTCAGTTTCCCTCGGGTGAGGCAGGGATGTGGGGCTCAGCTAAGACCAACAGTCTCTCCCTCCAGAAATTCTCATCTTTGACTGGCATAAGACAAAACAAAACAAAACGACAAAAAAGCCATGAATCACCCCAGGAAGAGGAGCCGTGAAAATACTACATGCTCTTCCTCCTGTTCCCTGGGTTTGTTCTTCCTCCTTTTCCCATTTCCTGTTTATTCTAAGACTTCCACTTCAATTCCCATATCCCCTGTGATTCCAATGACCTTTCTTTGCAGAAGAGCTTTAATCAGCTGGTCAGTTTCTAAGGCTTTCGTCCAAGGAACTCTCATTGATGTGAAACAACAAAGTGAGACTTCCGTCCTCCAATGGGCAGCCAGGAAGTGGCAGAAAGGAGCTTTGCACAAATTTCTTCTCATTTCAAATCCTATGCTCTTTCTCCCACACCTCAGCCATTTTCCTTTAAAATCAATTGCGGCCGGGCGCGGTGGCTCAAGCCTGTAATCCCAGCACTTTGGGAGGCCGAGACGGGCGGATCACGAGGTCAGGAGATCGAGACCATCCTGGCTAACACGGTGAAACCCCATCTCTACTAAAAAATACAAAAAACTAGCCAGGCGAGGTGGCGGGAGCCTGTAGTCCCAGCTACTCGGGAGGCTGAGGCAGGAGAATGGCGTAAACCCGGGAGGCGGAGCTTGCAGTGAGCTGAGATCCGGCCATTGCACTCCAGCCTGGGTGACAGAGCAAGACTCCGTCTCAAAAAAAAAATAAATAAAATAAAATAAAATAAATAAATAAATAAATAAATAAAATCAATTGCATCCTGAAGCAAGGCGCTTTGCAAGAACAGTGCTATCAGAAACAACCATACCCCATCGGAGCCATCACAGCACCTCCCAGGACCCCTGGGACTTTTGCTTGGACTTGGGCAAGTAAGTAGACAGCTTGGATGGGCCGAGCACCTGCTGGTTCATCCACCAAATATGAACATGGCCCAAGAGTGAGACCCCAAGACCTGAAATTGCACCAATGGCTATAGCTAAACAGGAAAAATCCACTGGACAAATTTTGCAGAGGTTTCTTCGTCGTCGTTGCTGTTGTTCTCAGCAAACCTGAGAAGTCATTTCAGTTTGTCTCAGTTTTCGTAGAAGAACAAAAAGTGCAACATTAAACCATGTGTGTAAGTAGAGTGGAGTGTTTACCCTGCCCGATCTATAGTTTAGGACCAAAATTTTCCTGTGGTGGGTAAATTTACCCAATGGTGGTTTAAATGATGTCTATAATCTAAGCTTAATATATTAATCTAATATATCAACTGAAGGCACAACCAAGTTGCCTGCTTTTGATCCCTCACTCATTCATGTTGATATTTACCCAAAGAAATCTCTGACTTACACTTTGCAGCTGCTTATTTCTACTTCCTAACAATACGCTACAGACAGAACAGCCCCCCACACATACTTACACACATGTACACACATGTGCCATCACACATCAACACGACACAAGCAGTCACATACTCTTCATGAATGGATAAATATGTGTATTTGTCTGTTCTCCTGCCACTAATAAAGACATACCTGAGACTGGGTTATTTATAAAGGAAAGGGGTTTAATGGATTCACAGTTCCGCATGGCTGGGGAGGCCTCACAATCCCGGTGGAAGGCAAAGGAGAAACAAAGGCACATCTAACATGGTGGCAGGTGAGAGAGTGTGTGCATGGGAACTGCCCTTTATAAAACCATCAGATCTTGTGAGACTTACTGCCTATCATGAAAACAGCAGGGGAAAGACCTGCCCCCATGATTCAATTACCTCCCACCAGATCTCTCCCATGACATAAAGGAATTATGGGAGATACAATTCAAGATGAGATTTGGGTGGAGACACAGCCAAACCATATCAACATGTACATCATACACACGTACACATGCACAAGCACAGGTACACAGAAACCGCCAGACACTACACACACTGACTTTTCCAATCATTCACTTACATTTTGGTGGGTTTTATCATCATAAAGGTCCTGACTATTCCCTTCACTTGACAAAGTTCAAGTTCACTCTTTAAATCGCCAACTTTGAAAGAAAGGAAGCAACACAAAACTTTCCACTTGGCTTTGTTCCTCTCCTAATTTCACTATGCATATTAAATTTTTATTGTTGACATTCTTGTTTGGGGGAAAATCATTGGTTTGGCTCTTTTTTTTTTTAGCTATCAGATGTTTTATAGACCTTCTAATGGCACATTTGGTGTGAAATTAATTATCAAAGATTCGCAGAGAGTTTTAAATTAGATTTTCTCTGCTCTTCAAGGCAAACAACTGGTACTGTTTTTGTCACTAATATAAGGTCCTCATTGCTACCTTTTTTTCTGTACAATGAAATGATAAAAACAAATCTTCAACTTATTTTAATGTGCTAATTGGGGGTTATTACAGCTCATTTTATTTACACTGAGGTAAAAAAGCATTAATTCATTTTCTTTGCACAAACTGCTTAGAAAAGATTGTAATTGCCTCCTATACAAACATGTATTTGTAAAGAGAAATGACATAAAGCTAAAGGCCTAGGAAGAAAATTGTTTGGGCAATGGGCTAAGCCAAATCCTTGGTTTTCTAGGTAGAGACCTGATGCCTGAACACACTTCCCTTTTGGGTTGCTGACACATATGAATGGTGTTATGTACTCTGCAAGAAATAAATGCTGGTAGGACATAGAAAAGTTCAGAAAGAGAAACTAGTACAAGATTATTCCAGAGCATTTACTTTGCCCTACACGGATTTTTAGGATTTTTCTGTATTAGGTAAATACATAACAGTGTAGATATAAGAAGTAGTTGCTTTCCAGTGTTACTGGGCCTAATATCTGTGGCCACAAAAAGATGCAGACATCCAGTGCTTTACACTGCCATGGTGGGTGTTCTCTGGCCTGCATTCCTGATCCTTTTACACATTGACGCTTGTCAATTTCCCTTCTGGTGCTTCATGTTTCAAAATATTCTTAGGGTTTTAAACGTGCCATAGCTAATTACTGTGCACAGTGGCAGGTATAAAGACATATCATTAGAAAATAATCAGATAATGCTTCTGTTTAATAGTTCAAATTAAGCAAATACTTGCATGAAACAATTACAAATGGCTTGGCTTGTGGAATTACATTTTCTAATTTTTAGGCTTATCTTTATCTCTCCTTTAGGATCTTCATGGAGTTAGAATCTTTTTGGAGGCTGGGAGAGTACCAGTAGCTTTGCTGTGTTTTTCTTGCCTGTATATGGGGAGCAAATAGCAGTAACAAGAGAACTCTCTCACCCTACAGGCTCCCTTGAGACGATGATGTTGAATGGGAGATGGATATACTTGAGAGAAGTGAGAACTGTCTGTTGTTGCTACCACCTGTCGGCCACTGTGCAAGGAATAATATCTCATTTCCTCATGCACTTGGTTTTATGGCTTTTTAAAACCCACTGTTGGCTCCTGCCTCCCCATGTTGAAAGTATTGGTCACAGATGTTGTCAAGAAAAACTTCAAATGAATGGAGGTAAACAGGCAAGGAAGATTTTATTCAACACTACTGCAATAGGGGTCAAGACCATTGCAATAGAGGAGAGAGATTGAGCTCTACTTGGATACAACAGGGCCTGCTAGGGAGGGATTTATAACCAACGCACAGGGTGAGGGAGTCACTGGATGGAAAATTACTGAGAGGAGCTCAGAGGAGGGGAAGGAGGGGACTCTTGCTGAATTGGCTTAGCAGGATTCTTGCTAGAGCTGGGCTCAGCAGGCCAAGGATTAAGCCTACCAAAGAGGAGCCTGACAAAAGCTTGGTCAATGAGTGATTCTGGCCAGTGTGCAGAGTAACATATAAGCTTGTGGAGGGAAAGAGAAGGTCATTGGGCCATGCTTTAGAGCTATTCTGAGCTTGGCTCAGAATAGCCTCCTGTGAGGGGCACATGCTGCAGTCACTGGGCCATAAGTTGATTTTCTCTGGGCATTGCTCTTTGCCAGAGCAGACAATATTCTAGCAACAAAACAGGCTCCCTCAGGTCCTCTTCTGTCTTTTCTCCTGAGAAGTGTGGAGTCTCATGAGAATGAGATGCCAAGACCCCACTGTTTCACTCAGCTCCACAAGGAGAGCAACTCTGCATCACCACCCAGGACGTTCCTTCTCCCCCAGCCCACTGCACCTGCCTTACTGAGGAGGAAAGGCAGCAGAGGGTGTCTGTCACCATCTCGGGCCAGTCATGTAGGTGCTGACAGGGCTGGGATCCAGACGTGACTCAGTTTCCCACTTCCATAGTGGATGGTCTCTGCCCACTGGCAGTTCCCCATTCATTCTTGAATCTCAGCCTTCCCCATTCTCTCAACTCCCAAATATACATGGAGTGTAATTGTGGACATTTCAAGTGACTTTAGAAATTGGACTGCAAAGTCTGTTTCTCTGCCTTGCGTTTTTTGGAGGCCCTGGTTTGCCCTCGCCCAAGCTGTGTCTGTGAGTTCTGTCTCATTTCACCGAGCCTCCTGAAAAGGCCTTGCCATGTGTGTGTCCCCAGGCGCTGTGGAGGGGAGAACGGAGCAGCCTGGAGAGTGCATACAGGCGAGGAGAAGGACTGGCCATGAAGGCAGTGAATTATCCCAAAGATGGATGAATGGGTGGGGAGGGGTCGGCTGTGGGGTCCAGCGAGGTCACTGTGTGGGGCTGAGGCAGATGCGAGGCTGGCACTGCCCTCCTGATGTAGAGCTCCCACTTGCCTCCACCACAGACCCACCCGGATGGCTCCAAAGCTGGCATCTCATCTGTGGCACCAGATGCTATTCTTCGTCCTGTTTTTAGTGCTCTGCAGGAACACACAACTGGAGGAACTTAGAACATGATTTTAGAGATGTGGGGCCCCAGTCCAGGTGGAGCTGAGTCTGCTGTCTCGGTCCAGCCAATGGGTCACAGCCGTTTGCATCCCTCGCCACCCTACCTGCCCACCTCGATTTCCTATGATTCCCTTGTAGATTCCAACCTCCAGACCAAGGTTCTTTTCCTGCCCAGGCAATACCAGGTTTATATCACAAATGCTCAAGGAACTGGGCCTGCCCTGAAATACCTTTCTCCAAGTAGCCACCCTCTGCCCACACACTGGTCTGGCTGAGATCCATAAATCTCACTTGGGTTCCTTCTGTCCTCACAAATCCCTTCCTTGGTCTTCCTGTGGCTCTCAGAGTCTCCTGCACCCCACTCTCCACCCCCACATCCTCTGTTCTCCAACTGATTCAAAGTTGTTTGATGGCAGAGTCAACTCTGACATCACTTTGTGTCAATTTTCCTGCCGAATGCTTAATAGACATTAAAAAATATGTTGCCTGAATCCCATATGCTTGAAAAAAACAATATCCCATTGTGTTAAAAATCCCTATGTTTCCTGAATGTTATCTTAGGATACTGGGCTGAAGTCTGAATGGACATGCATGATGCAGCTGTTAAATAGAACCTGGATAGGGGCTTGGTCCCAAACCCAGCGGGAGGCTATGTCAGTCGTCTCTGAATCAGCTGCAAATTAGGGAGACTATTTATTAACAGACAGTTCTGGTCTCCCTCTCCTAACTGTTTTTTTTCTTTGAGATGGTGTTTCGCTCAGTCGGCTGCTTTAATGCTCTCTTCTCTGGTATTGTGTCATATCTAACCACCTGAAACTCGGGCAGACATTCCAGGAATTGGTTCTGAGACTAAATCCGTGTTCCACTCTATAGAATTTGGAGTTAAAAAATAAAAATCAAATGGAAATAGCATCCCTTACCCAGTCTGGGCCATCTCGTTTTTTTTTTATTGGATGCAGACATCCCTAGATGCTGAGAATCCTCGTCAAGAACGACTCTTCACCGCCAAAGTCAACCACTTCACTCTCAGCAACGGCTGTCATTTCCATTTTTAAGACGCACACTTTGCCTATAAAAGCGTTCACGGCCGGGCGCGGTGGCTCAAGCCTGTAATCCCAGCACTTTGGGAGGCCGAGACGGGCGGATCACGAGGTCAGGAGATCGAGACCATCCTGGCGAACACTGTGAAACCCCGTCTCTACTAAAAATACAAAAAACTAGCCAGGCGAGGTGGCGGGCGTCTGTAGTCCCAGCTACTCGGGAGGCTGAGGCAGGAGAATGGCGTGAACCCGGGAGGCGGAGCTTGCAGTGAGCTGAGATCCGGCCACTGCACTCCAGCCCCGGCGACAGAGCAAGACTCCGTCTCAACTTAAAAAAAAAAAAACAGGCCGGGCGCGGTGGCTCAAGCCTGTAATCCCAGCACTTTGGGAGGCCGAGGCGGGCGGATCACGAGGTCAGGAGATCGAGACCATCCTGGCTAACACGGTGAAACCCCGTCTCTACTAAAAATACAAAAAACTAGCCGGGCGAGGTGGCGGGCGCCTGTAGTCCCAGCTACTCGGGAGGCTGAGGCAGGAGAATGGCGTAAACCCAGGAGGCGGAGCTTGCAGTGAGCTGAGATCCGGCCACTGCACTCCAGTCTGGGCGACAGCGAGACTCCACCTCAAAAAAAAAAAAAAAAAAAAAAAAAAAAAGCGTTCACAACATATTCTCTCCTCCACTGTAGTATCCTGCAAATGGGCCTCTGTAATTGATGAGGAATAAAAATAATATAAAAAAGCAGGAGATGGCAATACAGAAAACCTTCTGTGTGCAAGCCATGGGTGAAAAAATAGAACAGCCCCTGGGCTAATCCGTGACCTTTCAAATTGCTATTTCTTTTGTTTTCTCGCCTGCATCCCCTCAATGCTCCCAGATTCAAATCTCTAGCCTCTGCAGTATCAAGCCAGGGAACAAATATACTTAGTTCTCTTAATGAGCTTCTTCCTCTGCATTCATTTTGGAGAAAAAAAAACTCCAGCCGAGAAGCACAGCAAAGGGAAACAGAACATTCCAGGACCGATTGAACCAGAGACAACTATTTGGCAATAAGCTTGAAAGACTCTTGATCTGTTTCCTACTTGCCTTCCAGACTTCCCCTCCCCTAAAAGATCTGGGAGCGCTGAGGACAGCAGGTGCAAATCAGATGAGGATGACTTTTAAGGGAAGTTGTTTTCATTTCAGGCACTGAGGTTTGAATCCTGGTGCCCCCATCTAAAAGCTGTGTGATGTAGGCCTCAGTTCTGTGGGCCTCAGTTTCTTCATCTGTAAAATGGACTTCATAAGAGAATCTCTTTCAAAGACATTCTATGTGTGTGTGAGTGTGTGTGTGTGTGTGTGTGTGTGTGAGAAAATAACACATGTAAATCGCTTCAGATCAGTACTTTCACTATTTAAGAACTACTGTAAACCCAGTGTGGGGTTGGAAGCTCTAAGGCATACTGCCCTGCTAGACAGCCTCCCTTCTAACCCTGACTGTCAAGGTCGCCTGAAATAGCAAAACAAAAGATAGCACGACAGATCTCTCGTACCTGCCAGGTTGGACACCTGGGTGTCTCCCAAGTGTCACTGAAGGAAGGGAAGTGACAGTCACGAGGGCCAGATTTGCCTTTCACATGCGTCTTCTCACCCGATCCTCACAGCTACCTGGGGGCAAGCTGTGGATCCCCAGCTGCAATGGGAGCCTCACACTTAGAGCCCCACAGCAGGTACATAACACTCTAAGCAATAGAGGGTCCAGGGAACCTGTATTACAGAAATGTGGGTGACTATCAAGAAATACTTTCAGGAAGAGGCAGGGACCTGATGTGATGTAGTTGGAAAAAGTATTTCTCACTCTCTATTAAGCTGGGCCTGTCGCTGGGAGCCTCAGGGGACTCACTCTTGATATTCTGAAGCAGCTTGAGAAGTTAATGGAGATAAACCTATCTGAAGAGAAGTATGTCCCCTAAACGCATGCAAGGTAACAAAAACCACTTGAGAGGTTTTCGGTCTGCCGCTGCCTCCGAAAAACGATCCACAATCTTTGCACATTGTGAACATGCACTTCAAGAGTATGAATGCTGCTGGAAGGGCTTTGAACTCAAGCAGTTGTGGCCCCATATCCCACCTTTGCTATGCACCTGCTGTGGGGCCCTGAACCTGAGGCTCCCTTCACAGCTGGGGATTCACCTGCTCGCTCCCAGGTAGTCATGAGAATCAGATAAGAGGATGCGTGTGAAGTTCATATCTGGCCCCTCTGACTGTCACTTCCCTTCCTTACTGACACCTGTTGGGAGACTCTCTCATGTGTCCAACATTGCAGGTACGAGAGATCCTTGATGCTACCTCTCCATGACCAACACGACATAATGCAATTAGTTTTCAGCTTGCTGTGAATGCATTTCATGATTACAGTACTTCTTCCAACAGTGTACCTGTAATGAGTGAATGTTCCAAAAGCATGCATCTCTGCTCAGGTGTAAATATTTCCAAGGCAGCTGCATGGAATGGAAGTTTGATGGCATCGTAGACTGAGATGCACACTACACAATCATTCACTCCGCAGACTTCATTAAGAACCCAGGATATGCCAAGACTTCTCTCCTGGGTACTGAAGCTGCAGGGGCAGATAAAGCAGGAATCAATGGTGTTCTGGGGATGATTCCCCCAAGGGAAGTCAGTTCCCGACCCTACTGCATACCTGCCTTTGCTATTGATGGAAATCAAGACATGCTACCCCCAGATATGCACCTTGACATTTGAGAAAATGAAAGAAACACAAGGTCATTCTCCAATTCCCCTCTGCCCTTCTCCCCTGAAGCAGTTCATAAAACCTAGGAAGGATTTTTCTGACCTTCCCCTGATGCGGTTCATAAGATCTTCATGTGAGAGGTACCCTTGCTTCCCTGAAGGAAAGGAACATTCTTATCTCAGGAGACACAGGGACACAAAGAATTATCTGGACAAACAGGCCTGGCTAAGCACCTCAAGCTCATCATCGTTAACCATATCCTCTTTGCAGTCACACTTCAGACATCTACTTCTTCATACAAGCTTAAAACACAATGGTATACCCATTTCTTTTGGTCTTCATCTCCTTATGGGAGTTTCTGTGCTCACATAAACCTTTTAAATAAACTTGTGCAGTTTGCTTTTGTCTTTTGTTATAGGGGCCTCAGTCATGAATTTTGCAATGAGTGAAGAAAAGATATTTCCCCTCCCCTACACCACTGGACACACTTGGCAACCGCTTACTCCCTCTACCCTCTCCAATCTAGCTTCCACACCTCCATGTCCTCCAGGCTATGCCAGTTGAAGCTGCCAATGACCTTCATGACTTAAATCCAAAGCACAACTCTTGGACGTCCTCATACTTCACCTTTCTGTATTCACCATGTTGAGCCATTGCCGTCTTCTTGAACTGGTGCCCTCCCTTGGCTCTGGGCTGCCACCCCTGCTCTGCACTCCCTTATTCAGATGAAGAATCTCAGGCCTTCTCTCTCTCTCTTCTCCCTTAAGCACCCACATTCACACTCATGGCTTCAGTCAACGCAGCACACAGACACCTCTGGAACCTGTATCTCCAGCTCCCATGTCTTCTCTGAGCTCCTAAACCATACGGCTCATGGCCTGCTTGGCTGGATGTTTTCAACACACCACAATGTCAAAAAGTTATAACCCTCCAGTCTTTCAAGGCACAGCCAGTCTTAGATATTTGGATAAATGGCCCACCATAAGCCAAGTAAATAAGCCAGAAATCTAGGACTCACTCTTGCCATCTCTCCATGGCTTCATCTAGCATGCCCAACACCTCACTAATCTTCCCAATTGTATCTCTGGACATCCATCCTACTCATAGAGCTTTTTCTGGCTTCAGTGCCTCCATCCTGAAAGCCACTGAACTTTGTGCCAGTGCCTCTTCCCTAATGTCCTTCACCCACTCTCGTCGCCTCCGAGCTATATTTTTATTATTTTCTTTCTAAAAATAACTTTATAATCATTTCCCAGGTCAAGAAATAAACCTTGGCCTGGGTCTTAGAGAGAGCCTGTGACTGTTCCATGCCTCCTCCCAGTACATCCCCCATCCCTTCTCCTAACAGATCTTCTTTGTTGTCCTGACCTCTTTTTGGTAACAATTGTCTTGCTTTTATTTATTGCCTTGCCACCGACGCATGTATCCCTGAACAACAGAGCTGGGGCTGTGCCTGCTATTGATCTTTATATAAAACGGATTAGGCTGCCTGTGTTCTCTGTGACATACTTCTTTGGCTTATCACATACTTCTGAGATTCATCTGTGGTGACGTGTATAGCTGCAACTTACTTATTTCCATTTCAAATGTCCCACAATTTATGTAATCCATAAATATAGCCATAGACGTTTGGTAGTCTATCTGTAGCTTGCAGCTCTGAAAATTCCTTGTTCAGGTCCTCTGTATAAAACACAGGCTCTCCTCCAACAGGAAATGGGTATGCCTCAACCCCTCCTATTGCCAGGTCTTGAAGCTTTTACCACTCTGATGTGTACATATTGATATTTCATTGTGGTGTTAATTTGTGTTTTCCTAATTAGTGATGAGGTTGAGTACCTTTATTTATGTGTATTGACCAATTGCATTTCATCTTCCTGGGCATGTCTGCATATTACGTTTAGCGACTTCGAGGGCACCGATGGATTCTACTTGGTTGCTCATCTCCTCCATGGTGATTAATAAATGCTCTTCCTGTCATCTGCACACTGGTCTTCTATTGATCATATTTGATCTCTTCCTCCACTACGTGACGTGTCTTTCCACTCACTCTGAGGTGTCTTTTGGTAAGCCTTCACAACTTTAATGGAATCAAATGTATTGATACTTCATTTTATAGGTAGTGCTTTTGGCACCTTGTTAAAAAAAACCCTTTCTTACTCTTTATAATAATTCTTGATTTATAGTATGACAAATTATCCTACCTTGTTCTTCAGTTGCTTTATTTGGTTGATCCTCCCCTGAGGTTGCTGGTTTTTGTATGCTACTCTCTTTCTACGTCTATGTGAATACATCATTACCTTAATTATTTTAGTATTATGGTGGTAGATTGCTGGAGTCACGGCCCCCGGCGAATCACAACAGTGTTCACTTGTGTATTTTCCTCTCACACTGTGATTTATTTTGGCCAATGGAATACCAGCAAATGTAATACAGAGTGTGTCTGCACTTACTATCTTGAACACTGCTTGGAGGTGGCCACAGTATGAAGAAATCTGACTGGAAAGACCACATGTGGAGAGTGGCGAGGTCATCTCAGCCATGGCAGCTGAATCCAGCTCAGCACCTCCAAATGCAGCAGTGAGGCCAGGCAGGAAAACTCACAGAGTGAAAAAGAGTTGTCATTGTTTAGGGTATTTCATTACCCTGCAGAAAATGCCTGAAACACCGGCCATAGCTGCTTTTGGGTCTTTTTGTTTCCATCTGGTCCATAGTCTCCTCCCCAGGACACACCCCTCCATCCAGGTTCCGGCCACTGATGTCCCGGCCATAGTCTCTCGCTGGTGTCTCTGCGCCCACTTGCTCCATCCATTCTGCCATTTTTTAAAATTCAAAGTATAGAAAAATACACACAGAAATATAACAAACCTCTTTGTACTCAATATCTTTATAAAATATCATTGGTATTTCAATACAGATTGTTTAAAATATGAAAGAAATAATATGTATGTTTTTAAATTCCCTTTGAGCCCTTCTGCAACATCACATTCTTCCTTCTTCTTCATAGGAAGAGCACTCCAGAAGTAACAATAGTAACGATTATCAAATTATCTTCATGTATATTTCTGTCAAAGTTTGTATTTATCTACTACATACACACAAACGCATGAGTGCACACAAATGTAATGTTAAGCACAAAACCTTGTTAGTATTGTTATGTGTGAAATTTTGTTTGCATAAGTGTGACAGTTCTAGATATGTAATTCTGTTACGCCTTTTTTCAACTGAACCTCATTTTTTAAACACTATATAGGCTGATTCACAGAAAACAAAATCAGTTCTCTAATGGCTGAATAGCATTTTTAATCGGATTATACCATAATTTATTTATACATTTCTCAGTGGATGAACGCTGGTAATTTCACTGTTTCCCTTGTTCTGATGATGCTGCCGAGGACACTTTTGTGCACTTCAGCTGGGATATAAGAACAAGAGTTTCTGGTCCAGGTTACAAACAGCAGGATTTCTGCATTTTAGTGTTAACCTCAGCCTTACTAACCAATGCCAAATGCCCTCTGAAATGTGATATATCGAGTCACCTACCCACCCTTATGTGAGTTCTTATCTCTCACCTTTGCTAACACTTGATATTCATACACATTTACATAGTTTATTTTATAAGAAGAGCTTCCCCTGAGGTTATTTTAGAAAGGGCCTGTGAATATAAAATCTCTAGGTTTTTATATATCTGAAATACATGCATGGGTGTTTTTATTTAGCTTTCAACCTTGAATCATAACGGAGTCCAATATAGAATTCTAGGTCAATGTTTATTTCCCCCCAGCCCTTTGAGATCCCTCTTCAAGGTCTTAAGACATGTACTGTGCTCTCATTCTCATTGTCCTTCCATCAGGGATGCTTTTCTATCTAGAAATATTTTCAATGCCTTCTCTCCTTTGGAATGTTCTGCATTTTATTACATGGTTTCTTGATTTAGATTTATTTTTATAGTTTGTGCCTTCAGTATTTGGAATTTTGCATTATCTCTCTCTCAGGATTCTTTTTAAAATGTCAGTCTTCATTATTAGTCTTTATTGTCTCTTCAAGTTTCCATCTCTTTATCTCTCTGTACAACATTTAGGCTGATTTCCTTGGTTCTTTCACTTCCTTAATACTCTCTTCAGCTCTATCTAGCTTCTTCTTCAATCTTCTTCAATCTGTTATTAAATCAAATTTTTCCCCCTCATAATTTTCTCTTCTAGAATTTCTCTTTGGTTACTTTAATATCTACCTATTCACCTTTCATACTTTCTGATCTCCACCAACAGTCTGCTTTTCCTCCTTCATGTCTTACCTTTTTGTTCCATTATCTGTTGTTGATATGTTGTAGTTGAGTCAATATTTCTTCACGTTTGAAGCAGGATTCCACACTTCAAATTGTTCCACCATATTTCCTAAAAATTTACAACTCATTCTTCACCCAGCAGCAAAAGTGATCTATTAAAAATGGAGATCCATCCAGATTCTTCCTGTGGAAAGTTTTACCAAATGTTTAAAAATGAACGTTATTTTCACCCTATGTCTTTCAGAAAATAGAAGAGAAGGAAACACTTTTCTACTCATTTTATGAAGCTAGGGTTATGTTGTTATTGAAAACCAGAAAAAGACAGTAATAATAAATCCAACAACAGCTATAACCTAATATTGCTTATGAATATAAATTTAAAAAAACCTTAACAAACTATTGAACAATAGAATTCAGCAACATAAAAAATAAATTATGATCAAATGGGGCTTATTCCAAGAATGAAAGGATGGTCCAATATTTGAAAATTAACCAATGGAACCTATCCCATTAACAGGTTAAAGAAGAAAAATTGCATGGTTATGTCAATCAATGCAGAAAATGTTTTTTTTTTGACAAAATCAAATACCCATTCATAATATAAATTCTTAGAAAAATGATAAGGGAACTTCCTTGACTTGACAAAAAAGATCTACAAAAAATCTATAATGAACACGAGACTTAGTGATAAGAAACTGGATACTTTCTTCCTTAGAATGAGAATAAGAAAGGGTGTCTGATCTCTTTTTCAATATAGTAATGAAAGTTCTCACCAGGTAAATAAAACACAAAAAGGAAACTGAAGACACAAAGATTGAAAATGAAAAACTGTCCCTGTTTGCAGATGGCATAAGTGTCTACATGGAAAATCCCAAAGAATCTACAAGAGAATTAATAAACAAGTTCAGCAAGGTTGCAAGATATTAGATAAACATACAAACATCAATTGTATTTTTATATATCAGCAATGAATATAGGACACCAAAATTTAAAATGCAATATGATTCATAATCACTTAAAATAAAATATGTAGGTGTAACTCTTACAAAACATGTACAAGATTTGTATGCTGAAAATGACAAAATCCAGAAAAAAGAAATAGAAGCTCTAAATAAATGGAAAGATATACAGTATTCATAGATTTAAAAATTCACATAGTAAATATGTTAATTTTCCCTTAATTGAGATGCAGTTTTAGCACAAATTCTATCAAAATATCAGCAAATATTTTTGTAGATATAGATGAGATTATTCTAAATGTTATAAAGGACCTAGAATCACTAAAAAACAATTTTGAAAAAGAAGATCTATCCAATTTAGAGACATTATATAGCTATGGTAATCTAGAATGGATGGTCTTGGCAGATGTACAGGCTTATAGATAATGGAACAGAACAGAGAACCCAAAAATAGATTTACACAAATATTCTCAATTGATTTTTGACTAAGGTGCAAAAGTAAGTCGACAGAAGAAAGATAAGACTTTTCAACCAATGGTGCTTGTTATGGATTGAATGGTGCCTTCCAAAAAAGATATGTTGAAGTTTTAGCCCCTGGTACCCCAAATGAGACTTTATTTGGAAAGAGGATCCTTACAGAGATAACTAAGTTAAAATAAGGTCATTAGCATGGATCCTAATCCAATATGACTGGTGTCCTTATAAGAAGGGAAAATCTGGACAGAGACAGGCATAAACCAAGGAAATACGAAGCAAAGACAGGAAGAACTCCATGTAAAAGTAAAGAAAGCAGTTGGAATGATGCATGTACATGACAAGGAATGAGAAGTATTGCCAGCAAACCACCAGAAGATAAGGGAGAAGCATGGAACAGATTCTCTTCTCCAGTCTCAGAAGGAACCAATCCTCCTGACATTGATCTTGGACTTCTGGCCTTCAGAGCTGTGAGATAATAAATTCCTGTTGTTTAAGGCGCCTAGTTTTTGATGCTTTGTATGGCAGCCCTAGCAAACTGATACAGTGCTGGAGTGAGTTAGTGTTCATACTCAATAAAATAAGACTCAACCTAAGGCTCACCCCTTATACAAAAATTCACCAAAAATAGACTATGGAATTAAATGTAAAATATAAAACTAGAAAACTTTTAGAAAAAACAATGGAGAAAATCTTCCGGATCTAAGATAGACAAAGATTTCCTAGACTTGGCACCAAAAGCACAATCTACAAATAGAAACATAAATTTGACTTCATCAAACTTAAAATCTTTTGCCCTGTGAGGGCAAAAGCCTGTTAAGAGGATAAAAATACAAGCTATAGACTGGCAGAAAATATCTACAAACCACATATCTGGCAAAGGATTACTATCTAGAATGTATAAAAAACTTTCCAAACTCAACAATGGGGGAAAAAAAATCCAATTAGAAAATGAGCTAATGACATAAAGGGACGTTTCCCAAAGAGAATAAACAACTGTTAAACACATGTTCAACGTCATTAACTTCTGGAGGCACGCAAATTAAAATCACAATGAGTACCACTGCACGTCTATCAAAATGACTAGAAGGAAAAACAGTGACAATGCCAAGTGCTGGTGAGGATGCTCTCACACTGCAGGTCAGAATTTTTTTTTTTTTTTTTTTTTTTTTGAGGCGGAGTCTCGCTCTGTCGCCCAGGCTGGAGTGCAGTGGCCGGATCTCAGCTCACTGCAAGCTCCGCCTCCCGGGTTCACGCCATTCTCCTGCCTCAGCCTCCCGAGCAGCTGGGACTACAGGCGCCGCCACGTCGCCCGGCTAGTTTTTTGTATTTTTTAGTAGAGACGGGGTTTCACCGTGTTAGCCAGGATGGTCTCGATCTCCTGACCTCGTGATCCACCCGTCTCGGCCTCCCACAGGTCAGAATTAAAATGATACACTCACTCTGGAAAACAGTTTGAGATTTTTCTGCAAAATTCATGCATTTTTCTCCCTCCCTCCCTCCCTCCCTTCCTTCTTTCTTTCCTTCCTTTCTTTTTTTTTTTTTTCCTTTTTTTTGGAGTTTCGCTCTTGTTGCCCAGGCTGGAGTGTGGTGGTGCGATCTCAGCTCACTGAAACCTCTGCCTCCCGAGTTCAAGCAATTCTTTGGCCTCAGCCTCCCGAGTAGCTGGGATTATAGGCGGCTGCCACAACGCCTGACTAATTTTTGTATTTTTAGTACAGACAAGGTTTCACCATGTTGATCAAGGCTTGTTTTGAACTCCTGACTTCAGGTAATCCGCCTGCCTCAGCCTACCAAAGTGCTGGGATTACAGGCATGAGCCGCTGTGCCGGGCCCGTGCATTTTCTTAAAAAACTAACAAACAAAAATAAATAAATAAATAAACAAACAAATAAATAAATCAACTGCCATCCAGTCCACCAATTGCACTTCTAGCCCTTGATCCTAGAGAAATGACCATTGTCACGCAGAAACCTATATGCAAATGTTTATTGCAACCTTCTTCCCAATAGCCCCAAACTGGAACCAGCTCAGATGTCTTTCAACGAGTGAGTGGTTAAACAAACTGTGGTGTGTTCATACCATGGAACGCCACTTGGCAAAAGTCTGAGCAGACTCTTGAAATACTCCACAACCTGGATGAATTGCCAAAGAATTGTGCTGATGGAGAAAGCCAGTGCATAAATGTTAGTTACTCTAATTCCATTCATATGACATTCCTGAAATCACAACATTATAGAAATGGAGAACAGAGTCATTCTTGCCAGGAGTTGAAGAGGAGTTGGGGACAGGAAGGAAGTGGGTAGGTTGTGAAGGGAAACAATGAAGGACCCTTGTGGTGATGGAAATGTTTCATATCTTGATGATATTGATGCCACTATCATAGTTATAATACGGTGCTGTAATCTTGTGGTATGTTACAGCTGGTGAAACCATGGGATGTCTTTGTCTTAATTATTTTTTAAATTATTATTATTGTTATTATTATTATTTGTGAGATTTTTGCTCTCTCACCCAGGTTAGAGTGTGGTGGAGTGATCTCGGCTTGCTGCAACTTCCACCCCACAGGTTCAAGTTACTCTCCTGCCTCAGCCTCCAGAGTAGCTGGGATTACGGGCGCCCACTGACATGCCCAGCTAATTTTCTGTATTTTTAGTAGAGATGGGGTTTCATCCTGTTAGACTGGTCTCGAACTCCTGACCTCAGGTGATCCGCCTGCCTCGGTCTCCCAAAGTGCTAGGATTACAGGCGTGAGCCACCATGCTGGGCTGTATTAATTATTACATCTACATATGAATCTATCATTGTTTCAAGATAAAGAATCCTTAATTCAAAAACTCAGATCCAATCTTTACTCCCCATTGTGCAGGATTTCTTATGGGCTTCCTACTTCCCCTGGCAAGAAGATCAGTGTTCTTATCATGGCACAGGACCCCCTGCGACCTTGTCCCTATCACCTGCCACTCCTGGAACCCTCTTCTTCCTATGGCTCTCAGGGTTCCTGGCCTATTGACCTTCCACCCCTTCCACCCTCAAATTTGCCACACCTTCCTGCTTCATGGCCCACACATCCTCTCCACTTTCTGAAATCTCTCAGTGTGTGACACTAGACTCTACATTCACAATGAGGATTCTAGAACTACAAGAGCCCACAAGCAACTGCTGCATACCAGGTCCTTTTCCAGGCAAAGAGAAAGCAGCCGTGAGCAACAAGGCTGAAGTCCCTGCTGCTCCACAACCTACCTGCCAGTTTGTTCACATGTATCTCCCAAGATACACGCTCACCTGGAGCGGAAGCTGCAGGACAACGGGGCTGGGTATGTTGTGCTGATCTGCACATAGTCCGTGTATTAGTGTGTTTTCATGCTGCTGATAAAGACACACCTGAGAGTGCGTAATTTCTAAAGGAAAGAGGTTTAATGGACTCACAATTCCATGTGGCTGGGGAGGCCTCATAATCATGGCAGAAGAACAAGGGGCATCTTACACGGTGGCAGGCAAGAGATAATGAGAGCCTAGCAAAAGGAGAAACCCCTTATAAAAACATCAGATCTCATGAGACCTATTCACCACCACGAGAAGAGTATGGGGAGATCCTCCCCCATGATTCAATCACCCCGCACTGGGTCCCTCCCACATGTGGGACTTACAGGAACTACAATTCAGGATGAGATTTGGGTGGTGAGGCGACATGGCTAAACCATATCAGTAGGTCTGTGATCAATACTAGTTAAGAGAATCAACACATGAATACATTCAGACTTATGCCTGTGCTTCATCCTTTTTGGGAACCTGCGTGTTTCAGATACCTCTTGGATACCTCTTGGTTCACTCTTCTTCCCGCCACTGTGGTGAGGATCATTGAGTCTTTGAACAGCTTTATGCAGGTACAACCTGACAGCACCTGACTTCAGGCCTGCAGAACACCTTGAACTTCCATCCCCAGGGTTCTCTGAAGCTCGCTGGGATGGGGGAGCCCTCTGCAAACCTGTCCTGTGACCTCTTGTCATAAAGGACCTATCATGAGTTAACACCCCACGTGGTATTTGTGACTAATGGAGAAGAGGTTGTTGAATACCTCCTCCTTAACTCTGAGCAGGGGTTTCTAAGAGATACCTCATGAGGCTTCTCAGAAGGTTCTATCTGGTTAGGATTGCCAGATACAATACAGGTTACCCAGATAAACTTAATTATAAGAAAAATAACAAATGTTTTACGTTATAAACATATTCAAAACATTGCATGAAATATACTTAGACTAAAACTTTCATTTGTTGTTTATCCAAAATTCAAAGTTAACTGGGCATCCTGTATTTTTATCTACTAAACCTAGCAACTAGCTGTTCCCAGCGATGGTGTGGAGGGCAGGGGTACATCCACAAGGTGCCCTTGTCTTGGCTCTCCATACTTCCCCGTCTTTCCTCCTTGTTCCATTCTCCCTCTCCCCAGAATCACAAATGAATTACTACCACTTACATCTTAGTCTCTGGCCAAGACAGTCTCTTAGGGTTCCAAAAAAAAAAAAAAAAAAGGAATACTTAAAAAAAAAGTCAAGCAATCTAAAAATTAAGAAAACCCTCTTTAACCCAAATATACAGCTGCGCCTTAGGGCTGCCATTGATCTGGGTCGCTGCAGTCTGAGTTGGGGTGAGCACCCCACCTCCACTTCCCAACTGAGCTCAATCCATTTCCTTCTGAATCTTTTTATGCCTTTTGAAGTCTGAAGGGACATTTACTAAGAGGACCAGTACTTAAGTATAAGCTTTTAAAATGTCATTTGACCTGGTTAAGTCACCTGTGCCCTACTTTGGCAAAATGTTTTTGAAGTCTTCAGCTCAATGGCAATAAACCTTTCTTTTCAACACTTTGTGAAAAGCCCCGTGGAAGAGGAGAAGGTAGGTAAGGCGTCACCCTGCTATTCAGCTAGTTTCAGCTTCAAGAACTTTCCTTATTAGTGATAGAGTGATGTGTAGTTACATAATGCGCCAATTACTCAAAAGGCTTCATTCAGAGAAATAAATTCATCCACAGACACTCTCCTGGGAGAAAAGCTAGCTCTCAAACATCTGTTTTCAGATAAGAAATTTGCAGTGCTTTTGTCAGGGAGGTGGGAGGGTTGTTAGAGGGATATTTTTCCAAAACTCTAAGTTAAGACAGGGGTGGAGAAGCAATTAGAGCTTTTAATAAGGAACAGAACGGTTAATCTTTGGTGTCTGTGTGTGTGTGAGTGCACGCATGCGTGTGTGGGTTGTCATTGTATTCGTGTTTTGCATTCCTCAGAAATAGAAAGTTCCCATTAGGCCCAAAGCAAAAGCCATTTCTTCTTTATATTCATCATTTTGGGTGAGAATATTCTGTTTCAACAGATTGGCAGTGTTGTACCCATCCTGCTGGCGTGTCAGGTGGGACTCACGAAATTAATTCCATTTAATTGAGAATGAGTTTTGAAAGGTTGTGTGGCTCCCTCCTACCATGGACTGCTTCACTTTTGAGTCTAGTCTTCATCCTGAAGACCCTGGAACATCACCAAGTGGAACTGGGAAACAGGGTGGCAGACGCTGGCTGCATCAGAGTCTCCTCCTTATGGGGGTGATGAGGATGCCCTGCTCTCCTCACCCCTGGTGTCCACCCACACCCCTGGGTCAGACTCTCTGATGGGGGATCACATGACTCTGCATCCAGATAACCCCTTGGGAGGACTTTGTGTCTTTTACAGTTTGCTAATTACCTGGTCAAAGTATAGAGACCCTCCTGCCTATTTCTTTCCTCTCTTCCTTGAGGGTCACAGTGGCTAGATTGTCTCATTTCCCCACACACAATGACCCATGCTCCTCTTGTCTTACTACCTTTGTGTGAAAAGGCATGAGTGTTTCAGGTGGAAAGTGTTCCACCTTCAATTCCATCCCAGGTCAGGGCATGCTTCCTCGGCAAGAATAAAGGTGGTGCTGCCTCTGTTTGGGTGTGTCACTCCGCCCTCATCTGCCTACAGCTTTCTTGTGTCACCTACCAAGGCTGCTGGCAAAGTTCACTCTGGAGGATTAAGCCTATGAGCATGTTCTTAGCATTGTGTGCATCGCAAGCTTTTGCATCACCGCAGCTGTTACTTTTTATATCTTCGTTGCCCGAGTCTTTGGGTAACACTGAGAGGTGAGTCACCAGGTGTGCCTCTAAGTAGCAAAATTAGGAATCATTCAATGCTTTGATGGTGCCAATTAGTTTCCCAGTATGAGCGCCAAGATTTTTTCTAATTAAGGCAGGAACAGTTTCTCCATCTGTAATAATCTCATTTAAAGTGTGTCCAAAACACTTAACATGCTTTGTTTAGGAACATCATTCCTATGCATTTTTTTAACTATGTAAAAATAGATCTCTGAGATGCCGAGTCTCCAGCTGGTTGTTCACCAGACACGTACATAGACTGGTGCAGGACTGTGTTTTGCAAGACAAATGGGACTGTTTAAATTGAGTTTTAAGGCAGAGGACATGACTTCCAGGATTCTTGCACATCTGCACACTAAAGACCTCCTCATATCTTTAAAAAATGACTCATGCCTTAAACCTAAAGGAAACAAAGATGTCCTTTTGACAAGCAAAGTAGGTCTCTTCGCCTCCAGGTCCCTAACTCCCATCTACCATGGAAGCATAGACTCAAGTTTGACAAAATGCAATACTAAACCAAAGGATTTGTGAATGCCCAGAAAAATGGAGAAGCAGCAACTAAGGCTATTCTTGAATCTTATTTTAAGCAGAGATCAGTGGAATACATCTCACTGGACTATAAGGAGTGAGAGAGAGGGGAGTGGGTGGGTTGTAGTCACAGGTTTATCTTCAGCACCTAGGACAGCGCCTGGACCATGATGGATACTGGATCAATAGATGTTAAATAAGACCTTTTAAACAAAATTTTGACCCCAACCCACCACCCCCGGCCCCCCAGCAAAAAACAAATGGCTTTCTATTGCACCCAATGAGACTCCCTGCACAAAGTGTTCTGCCCACGTTTCTGACTACTCTCTGTGTTAAAGTTGACAGAGCTAGAGCCCTTTAGAAGACATATCGGCTGTCTTGCAAACAACAATCATTTTTCAATTTCTATAAATGCAATCAAATCTCAAGGGTCTAGTTTTATTATCCATTAATTCCACAGTTGCATGAATACACTTTATGGAGGTTACCAAATCCAGCAAAGTCATCTTCCTTCTAGAAAAAGACAGCATCTTCTCATCCTGCATTCAGTTACATGGTGGAACAATGGTGCGTTTGCTGCCATCATCCCATTATCTTGCCACACTACCCTGTTCCTGGCCGATTCATTGATTTAAACAATAGATCTTTCGAATCTATTATACAGGCTGGAGTGCAGTGGTGCAATCAGCTCACTGCAGGCTCTAACTCCTGGGTTCAAGTGATCCTCCCACCTAAGCCTTCTTTGGTCAAGTAGTAAAAGGGGCTAGTTTGACTGGAGTTCTCTTTTCATTTCCTTGCCTATTTGCTGATGGAGACAGGGTGCTCATGAGTGATCGGGGGAAGAAAAGCAAAGAACCTGGTGTTGCCTCTCTGGGGTGAGTTCTTCGGGAATTGAAACTGTCTGGAAAGCCATTCTTTGGAAGATGATGCCAGTGCCCATGGATGGAGCAAGTCTTACTTTCCTTTGCACCTCAGAGTCAAGAACTGTGTTTGGTCTATAGCAGGTGCTTACCAAGTGCTGGTTGAATGAATGAAAGAGCATTGCCTCTTCTCCTGTTGTTTATAAATATTACATCAATGAGAAAAGATGCAGCCCCAGGGAACAACAAAATGAGTTGGCATGGTAATAGAGCGGCCATTTTAGAAATCCAGTAGTGAAGCCAGAAGCCACTTGCTTGGGCAGTCAATATTGATGCCTGAAAGCTTCTGCCCTTTACAACTTGGAAGGCAAATATGAAAAACTCTGAGATTACAATAAAAATCTCATTGCAAATCACCACAGAGAACACTGACTGGAGGCAAAGGTTTGACTTACAGCTTCAGATGTGAGAGGCAAGATGGTGAATAGAAAAGGGAGGAAGGGTGCCCTTTGATCTGAAGGGGAGTGGAGCCCAGCAGGATCTCTTATTCATAAGGAAACATTATCTCCCGATCCATATGTTCCATTTTCTATTTAGAGCAAATCTGCTGCAGCATGCAATGTGCAGCCCTAAGGGAGAGGTTGGCTTTCAGGCATCCGGCCAGTAGGCTTCACCTCCCAGTTTATGGTATTCAACTGGAGCTGATCCAAAGTGGCACAGGAAGGGCTCATGGCATTCTCTGACCAATCCTCTGAGGTTGCAGGCCAAGCCACCAAAGGTCTTCTCACAGAACCTGGCCTGGTGAAACTGCCTGGCCCAAGTGTCCCTTCCAAAGAAAGTTCCCAGTCACTGCTCTTTTTTTTCCTTTTTCTTTTTCTTTTGAGATGAAGTCTTGCTCTGTTGCCCAGACTGGAATGCAATGGTGCAGTTATAGCTCACTGCAGCCTCGAACTCCTGGGCTCAAGTGATCCTCCCACCTCAGCCTCCAGAGTAGCTGGGGCTACAGGCGCATGCCACTATGCCCAGCTACATTGTTTTTATTTTTTGTAGACATGAGACCTCACTATGTTGTCCAGGCTGGTCTTGAACTCCTGGCCTCAAGAGATCCTTCTGCATCAGACTCCCAAACTGCTGGGATTACAGGCATGAGCCACCATGTGCGGACCCAGTCTCTGCTCTTAAATCCGCTCCTTGGCTCCTTCTTTACTCTCTTAAATTTGTTTCTATTGCAGCATAATAAATTACTACAACATAGTAGCTTTTGACAATGTCTTTACTTTTATTGCAGTTTTTCTGAGTTGGGAGTTTGAAGGCTGAAACCAAGAGGTCAGCTGGGACTGTGGTCTCATCTGAGGCTTGACTGGGGAAGGATTCACTGCCAAGCTCTCGTGGTGTTGGCAGCATGCAGTCCCCTGAAGGCTGTCTGAGGGATGGCCCCCATTTCTGCTGGCTGTCAGCTCCTCACCCTGTAGCCCTCTCCAAATGAGAGCTCAAACAACGAGGCAGCTTGCTTCTTCAAAACCACCAAGGGACAGTCTTCTTAAGACACTGCAGACTCACAATGTGACAACTGTAAAAACACAAGGTAATATAATCATGTGCATTCCATCATCTTTTCCATATTCTGTTAGTTAAAGGCAGGTCACAGCTTCCACCCACCCTCAGCAGGTAGTGAATTCTACCAGGCCACACACATCAGAAGATAGGTTCACAGGGGCTACCTCAGAGGCTGCCTGCACTTCTCTTGACCTTCCACACTTGGACTTTAAATTCTCCCACAACTCCCAAATGTAAACAACAGCTTAGGCCAAACTCCAAAATCCCAGATTCACATGTACAATGCCTAGCAGGTCTCTCCATAAGAAGATCTACAAGTGAGACTGAATTCCCATGTTCATAACTCAGTCCTGATTATCTGCCTCTGCCGAGGTCCTCCCCATCTCATCTGATGGCAGCGCCATCTGTACTAGTCTGTTTTCATGCTGCTGATAAAGACATACCCTAGACTGAGTAATTTATAAAGAAAAAGAGATTTAAGGGACTCATAGTTCCATGTGGCTGGAGAGGCCTCACAATCATGGTGGAAGGCAAAAAACATGTCTTACATGGCAGCAGGCAAGAGATAATGAGAGCCAAGCAAAAGGGGAAACCCGTTATAAAACCATCAGATCTCATGAGACTTCTTCATTACCACAAGAATAGTATGGGGGAAACAGCCCTCGAGATTCAATTGTCTCCCACCAGGTCCCTCCCACAACACATGGAAATTATGGGAGCTACAATTCAAGATGAGATTTGGGTGGAGATACAGCCAAACTGTATCATCATCCTCCTGGATTTTTTTCAGTGAAAACCATCCTTGACTCCTCTGTCTTACACCCCACAGTCAATTCATCAGTAAACCCTGATGACTCCACTGTGAAATTATGTTCAGACCCCAAACACACCTCACTGTCAGCTTCATTGCTCCATGCAGGCCAAGCCAGCACTGCCATGCTTCTTCTGGGCCAAGAGCCTCCTAATCTGATTAAGCCTCTATACTTGTTTTCCTGGAGTCTTTTCTCAGCAATTTAGACAGAGTGACTGATTCCTTTTAACGTTCCTGTAGCAGCCGCAGATACCAGCTAGATCACTTCTATTCTCCATTACCACCTATGATGATTAACACTGAGTGTCAGTTTGATTGGCTTGAAGGATGTGAAGTACTGTTCCTGGGTGTGTCTCTGAGGTTGTTGCCAAAGGAGATTAACATTTGAGTCAGTGGACTGGCTGTCCCCGGGCATACACCAGGCATCCCCAAGCACCCCTTCCCACCTCATGGCACCCCTTGGCACAGTGGAGGGACCAAGCACAACTCAGCTGGGGGATGCGCTCCTGCTGTGGGCCTCCATTGGAGAGGGCTCCAGGTCTGCAGGGCTCCAGGGCTCTGATTCACTAGGGCCACGACAGCTCCCTGGGTTTTCCAGTCCTGGGGGCCAACTAAACTGTCATCCCCTCAGAGAGGAGGGCCCAGGCAGAGAGGACATGGCCACGGTGGCCTAGCTGGCCAGTAGTCAGGCTGGCCCTGTAAGATGGCTTCCCAGGTGCTACCCTGATTCCCTCCCCCAGCACGAGTCCCCTGAGGGCAGGGCTAAGCTCCCATCCTGGGCACTTCCCTCTGCCAGAGTCAAGCTCAGGGCTCCACATTTAGGGCGCAATGGGGAAATCTTACTGAAACCTGGCCAGCCATGACTAAGGACCATTTTTCCTTCTCAAACTAGGGTTCTGGATAAAAGAGCTCTTGGCTGCAATCAGAACCAAAAAAAAAAAAGAGCAACTAAGACCAACTTCTGGTGAAGGGCACACTGATAAAGCAAATCACACATAAATGCAAACCCTCCTGTAGGCTCCCTCACACTGCTGGGCAGACTCTGGAGACCTGAACAGGGTGGTGGCTGCTGGAAGCCACCTGTTCTCATTTCTGAGGGTGTAATCAGGCAGCACCTGGGACAGAAGGGGTGGCCCAGGGATGCCACAGTACGTCCACAGAGGGCCAGGACCAAGCCACAAGCCTGCCTTACGGTCCAGCTGCCATGGCCCTGAGGGACCCTAAGGGGACCCAGAGCCCACTCACACCTACTCCTCAGCTGGTGACAGAGCCAGGGTCCCACCTTCCCAATGGAGGCAAGTGTGGACGGTGGAGCAGATGTGATTGATACCTGCACCGAGGCCACGGACACTCCCCACTCTCAACCCACAGCCCAGTGTTCATTCTAAAACAAGGCACAGTCCAATCAGAAGGAAATACTCAGCCTGTTCAATCTGCTCCTGTATTATACAGATGAGGAAACTGAGGCCCAGGAGGCTCAATCCCAAGGGAATTTGCTCAGGCCAGAGGAAGGCGGCACTCACACCCAGACAGTCAACCCTGACCCAGGTCTGGCTGCCCCCACAGCCAAGAGCCTCAGGCTTGGATGCCCACCCTGGAGTGACCGGTACATCTGAATGCTTCCAGCAGGTGCTCCCCCATGTACCAGAAGACAGTTTAGAAGTCAGGAAACTGAGTCAGGCTGCATAGTTTCAACCTTCTTTCCACTTCATATGCTCTGGAAGCCACCAAAGAGCCATTCTCAGTGCACTGACCATCAAGCAGGCGATGGCGGGGGTGGATCCAGGCTCCAGACATACCAGTTCAGTCTTCCCCACTGGGCCCTGCATAGCTGATGTGGACCAGCGACAATTGTCCCGGGTGGCTGCAGGCCTCGGTGCCCATGAGAGCTCTGTTGGTGCCTAAGAAGAGAAGGGAGCAGCCTTTTAAGCAACCCCAACCTCACCAAGGGTGACTATGACCGTCCAGCAGCCAGGTCCCTAGAGGGGCTGGCCTGCACCATACCAGAGCCCACCTTCTCCTTCCCTCCACGTCAAGAAGAGGCCCACCAAGGCTGACGGTCCAGGTCACCCACAAGCATGACCATCAGCCAGTGCTTGGCCCAAGGTGTCGGGCACCAACCCCGCTAGAAGGAGGACGCAGCCCCGTGGAGCCTGAGGGCAGACAGTGCAGCAGGCACTACCTCCTCTGCATCTCCACACTCAGGCTGTGGAGGAAATGTCCTGCGAGGGCCAGGCAGTCCACAGGGGTGAGTGTGGTGTACATCCAGCCTGAGAGAGAGACAGGAGTGGCTGGCACCCGACCTATCGCCCATGAATGGGCTTCTCATGGCTCCAGATCAGGGAGTGGCGGAGACCAGCACAGGCCTTCCCTGGCCCAGCCCAGGCTCCAGCTCCTGCCCGCCCGTGCCTTGGTGCCCTGTCCACCTCTGCAGCTTCAGCAGCAGCCTGGGGCCTCCCTGGGAGAAGCTCTCTGGCCCTGGCACCACCCCAGCCCCCATAGAAGGGGACTCGGGGAGAGGTTGCATCCAAGGCAGTACAGACTACTCAGTCCAGCCCTGAACCAGACAGGGAAACGGAGGCCCAGAGCTCAGGAGACTCACTCAGGCCACATGAGGGCAGTCCTCAGAGAGAGGAAGCCCCAGCCTGTGTCCAGCTACCTGGCCTCCCAACCACACTCATGGTCAGAAGACAAGGCCAGGGCAGCTGCATCACCCCCAGAGCTAGGACTGGACCCCTGGTTATCCTCAGAGATGGAGTCTGGGCCAGATCCTGGGAAATCTACAGCTCTTTCCTCAATAGCTGTGACTGTGAGGAAGCTGACGGAGGAAGGAGGGACCCAGAGATTACAGAAGATTCCGAAGCTTATAAATCATTAAAATGTGAGGGCCTCAGTTTGATACTTATTTAAAACGGAAAAAAACAAAAAACAAAAAACAAAACACCTTATAAAACAATTCAAAAATCTGAACACAAGTTAGCTATTCGATGATACTAGGGACTTGCTGTTAATTGTTCATTGTTTGAGGTGTGAGAACAGTATCGCAGCTATGTTACTTTAGAAGGAACGGAAGCCCTTCAGAAAGAGTGGAATATTTAATGAAACAGCGGGATGTCTGGGATTTGTTCTAACGTCATCTAGGGGCACACAGCGGCTCACAATGGGCTTTCCCCCTCAGTACAGACTCAAAATGTCCCCTAATATTGCCTTAATTAGCAGCTAGCGCCCTCCTCCCTCACTGGCTCTGATGCCATAGCTGCTGTCCCCACACAAGGCTCTCTGAGCTGGGTCTCCAGCCACGGGCTCAGTCACAGTGAGCCCAGCCAGGCTGTGAAGGGGGCTGCCTTGCTGTGCAGCTGCAAGGTGGCCTCGGTGGTCAGGAGTGCCCGTGCTGACCAGACAACACAAGCCCCATTGCTGGCCCCTCTGCAGGGACTGGGCTGGGGTGGTGTTAAGATCTGGACAAGGGAGCAGGCGTGCCAGGGATGCCAAGAGACCCCACGGTGGGGACACAACATGAGGGACAGGGCAGTAACCTTGATAAGGGCTGGCAAGCCCTAGGACAGGATCCCCAAAGCTGCCTGCACTCACCTGAGGGAATGCAAAGGGTCTGGTCCTGCTTGATGATGCACTTGTAGCATTTGTGGACCTAGTCGGCAAAGAACATCTTAGCTGTGGTTAAAGGCAGACACCAGAGCTCATCCAGGGAGATGTTGGCTGAGGTCAGCCTGATGAGATAGAAGGTCTTCTGCCCCTGTCAAGAGAGCCTCTTGGCAGAGCTGCCCATGCCAGGACACAGGGGTGGGGGGTGCAAGTGTTAGGTCTTAATGTGAGAAGTATCCCGTCCAGTTCCACAAATCCTGCCTGCAACGCTGAGGGCACAGGTGCTTTCCAATCCAGAAGTGTGTATGTTAGGAAGGTTCTGGGTATCTGGGACCCCAGCACAGTCAAGAGCTAAAGCCCATCATCCCACATTACATTGTTTTGAGGCACTACAAATGGTGTGGGTGCCCAGGTTGCAAAAAAGCTGTAACTGGCTGTCAAAAGCATTCCAGGTAGCTCCACTCTTGAGAGCCACTTGAATCCCAGACTGGATGAAATGACGCCACTGTGTCCCAGGCGTATTATGTCAGGTCCCGGAGGGGTTCTTCACTGGGAGCAGCGAGACCCGTCCTACTGCAGTGAAGCCAAGGCAAGCTCCGAGGATGCCCCAGTGACTTGAGACGTAAACAAACAGTGACAGAAACAAAGGAAACCCTAAGTTGTGGGCTCCCCCAGCTGCTCACCAAACTTCTCTAGATCTGCTGGAGCTGGAGCTGGAGCTGGGGGCAGGTGAAAGTGCTGATCCCACCTCTGGGAGGCCTTGAGATGTGGTTTCCCCATTTTGCCCGGAGTGGTCTCGAACTTCTGGCTTCAAGTGATCTATATATTTTGATAGAGACCCTTTATTGGCTTAAGCATATGTTGGCTTCCCAAAGTGCTGGGATTACAGGTGTGAGCCAATGCACCCAGCCTCAGTGGCTGTATTTCTTACGTTATTGTTACAAGGTACAGGTTTTCATAATATTGAAAACAGTAAAATGTAAAAACTAAAATACGCTCCCATTTCTTTGGTTCTTTTAAAAATATTTTCTTATTTTAGTGTATGTATTTAAAGTGTGGAAGACAATGTTTTAATATAGAGAGTGAAATGGTGTTTGGGGTCTTACATGTGAAGTAATCATACTTCTGTGTGGCTATTTTCTTATTTTTTCCAAAGGTAGAAAATACTTCCATATTCTCACAGGGAAACCACCTAAGATAAATGTCAAGTTTTGCATGAATGTGAGAAATCTTCAGTTACAAGAGTGGAAAGGATGCTTTGGGGTGGGACAAACATCATACGGGCAGAGTCAAGGCCGTTTCAGAAACTGTGACATCCTTAAAATTACTCTCTGCCATGTTCCTTTCTACCTTCCAAGGTTTAGGAGGCATTTCTGCCCATTAGAACAGGTCAGAGATTTACAAAGTGCCAAGTTTTCTAAAGGAGAGATTCTACGGAAACTGAGAAACTGGTTAATTTACATAATGCATTTTTGGTTATCCCGAATTACTTTCATTAAACGTACTGGTAAGATTCTTAGGATGAGGAATTATGCGTCACACTTTTTTAAAATGTTCTCAAAAGAAGTTGCTAAGGGCTTGACGAACACTTGCTAAGTTAACGTACAAAACACTGTTGGCATCATCTCAGCATTTTAATCATGACGAATCTCAGGACTGACAAACTGCATGTTGATGTCCTTGTTTTCTACTGAATGAAACTATTTACTTTTTGGAATGAATTAAAAGTCATCCTGGATTTACTGAATACCAACCTTGCCTAAGATGACAGATCATTCTCAAGAGCAGCACTGTGTCTCCAGAACCCCAGAGCAGGGCCAGGCTCTCTGGATTTTAGCTCTAGGTGTCCTGCCATTTATCTGTCTTACCAGGTAAATCAAATCTTTATTAAAATCCAAAAGTGTAATACCATTTATTCTTAGAAGCTACCATTTACAGAGGAGAATAATGCCCTGAACTATAGATAAACTGAATTCTCATGACCTGTTCACTTTGTAGTTGTCACCCAAGGTAAGCATTTCTGTCTGTAGGTCACCGATGTGCTTAATAAAGCCAGAAAAGCCATCACTGATGATTTTCTGATTCACTCATCTTTGAATTCATCTGCCTTGCTTAGCGTGGAAAGGAAAATGTCTCTATATTAGTCCATTCTCGCATTGTTATAAAGAAATACCTGAGACTGAGCAATTTATAGAGAAAAGAGGTTTCACTGGCTCATGGTTCTGCAGGCTGTACAGGAAGTATAGTGGCTGTGGCTTCTGCCAAGGCCTCAGGAAGCTTCCAATCATGGCGGAAGGCAAAGTGGAGAGCAAGGCCTCTTACACGGCAGGAGCAGAAGAAAGAGAGAGGGAGGGGAGGTGCTGCACAGTTTTAAACAACCGTATTTCTCGAGAATTCACTTATTATTGCAATGACATTACTGCGGGGACTATCTGCCCCCATGATCCCATAACCTCTCACCAGGCCTCACCTAGAAAACTGGCGATTAAAATTTGCCATGAGATTTGGTGGGGACACAGATCCAAACCGTACTGGTCTCTTTAAATTTGTATGTCCAAAAGGGAACATTCTGGGTACTTCATTAAATTCCATTAATTTGGTAAATGATCATTTAAACCCAAGGAAAAAGCTTCTTGAACTAAATAATTATAAAAACATGGATCTTGATACTCTACTAGGTTAAAATAAGGTTTTGTTGTTGTTGTTGTTGTAGCAAATCTCTTATTAAGCAACTTTAGCGTTATAGCCTCAGTAAAACATAGTGAGTCAATCCCAGCATGCACGCTTTTGGTAAAGTGACTGTAAAAATGGAGTAAGAAAGTTGTGATTGCTTTCTTAGAGGACAGCTTCAAATAATTTTCACCTGTCTTCTGTTTTTTTCTACCACGAAGCAGGGGGCATCCCCTTACTTCTCGATTGAATTTAACACAACTTCCTTTACCATCTTCAACTTCCTGTCTATGCATTCCTTTCCTAATCTTTACAAATTATGATGCTGGTCATCTTACAGATTGCTTTCATTCACCTTAGAGTTATTATAATTCCTTTTGCACAAATTTTAAGGACAGAAGTTTTGACCCCAATGAACCCATGTAAAGTATTGGGTTTTCCCTCCAAGGAGGCTTCAGAAAACTGAGTCCCAGATAGTAATCAGGTTTTTGTCACCAGGTATCCAAAAGATGAATATATGTGCCTTAAATAAGCTTATTGGGTATTTTATTTTACTAAGAGTCAGAAGTACACAATGTATTTGTGTTTTATCACATATTAGGGATCTAAAAGTGATATACTCTGTTACGGTTATAAAGGAAAAAAGGAGTTCATATTCAATGGAAGAGTTTCTTTTTTATTGAGAAAATAATTTGAAGACAAAGGTAATGAGGAACCTAGTGGAAATTGCTAGTGGACTCTCAAAGGTGTCAGTACTGAGTGATTCTTTTCTTTTCTTGAGACAGTCTCACTCTGTCACTCTGTCGTCCAGGCTGGAGTGCAGTGGCACAGTCTTAACTCACTGCAACCTCTGCCTCCTGGGTTCAAGCAATTCTCATGCCTCAGCCCCCTGAATAACTGGGATCAAAAGCATGCACCACCATGCCCAGCTAATCATTTATTTACTTATGTATTCATTTATTTATTTTTATTATATTTGAGGCAGAGTCTCACTCTGTCACCTGGGCTGGAGTGCAATGGAGCTATCTCAGCTCACTGCAACCTCCGCCTCCCAGATTCAAGCGATTCTCCTGCGTCAGCCTTCAGAGTAGCTGGGATTACAGGTATGCGCCACCGCCCCAGCTAGTTTTTGTATTTTTAGTAGAGATGGTTTCACCATGTTGGCCAAACTGCTCTTGAACTCCTGACCTCAAATGATCTGTCCCTCCCAGAGTGCTGGGATTACAGGCCTGAGTCACCACGCCCAGCCCAATGTTTGTATTTTTTTTAAACAGAGATGGGGTTTCACCACATTGACCAGGCTAGTCTCGAATTCCTAACCCCAATGATCCGCCCACCTCAGCCTCCCAAAGTGCTGGGATTACAGGCATGAGCCAATGCACCCAGCCCTGAATGATTGTTTTGTCTGTACATTTCTCCTGTCTAATATGGCATTGTAAAGGCAATCAGACCTTTTCATTCATGTGGTTTTGGACCTTCTCAGTAATGGTATTATTCTTTGTACTTAGAAGCTTGGCAGGCACTAGAACCCATCTCTCAAACAAAACAGGCTGAAGACATTAGGACATATAGTAGCTGCAACTTGAAGGAGGTTGCATGAAATATTAATCCTGCTTCTCTCAGAACAGAGGCCTGCAACGGAGCCAGTGAAGCAATCACTAGCTCCACAAATAAGACACTGCAAAAATTAAAAAATACCTGAGATGTTTTTGTAGTCTGTGACAACAACTATGCATGGTAGAAAGGCTAGTGAAAACAGATACATACACCAATGGAACAGAATAGAGAGCCCAGAAATTAACCCATCATATATGGTCAACCAAATTTCAATAAGGGTACCAAGAATACGCAGTGGGAAAATGACCGTCTCTTCAATAAATGATGTCGGGAAAACTGGATATCCACGCACAAAAGAATGAAATTGGACCCCTGCTGTACACCACACCCAAAAATCAACTCAAAATGGATTAAAAACTTAAATGTAAGAATTGACACCATAAAACTCTTAGAAGGGAACATAGGGGAAAAGATCCTGGATACTGGATACAATGCCAAGCAAAAATAAACAAGTGGGACTATATCAAACTAAAATGCTTCTGCACAGTAAACAATCAATAAAATGAAAAGATAACCTATAGAATGGGAGAAAACATTTGCAAACCACATTATCTGGTAAGAGTTTAATATCCAAAATACCTAAGAGACTCATACAACTGAATAGCAGAAAAACCCACAAATAACCTGATTGAAAAAATGGGCAAAGGACGTAAATAGACATTTCTCCAAAGGAGACATACAAATGACCGACAGATACAGGAAAACACGCTTACCATCACTAATCATCAGGGAAATGCAAATCAAATCCACAATAAGGATGGCTCCTGATTTTCAAAAAAGATAACTGTTGGTGATGATGTGGAAAAAAAGGAAAACCTTGTATATTACTGGTGGGAATATAAATTGTTACAGCCATTATAGAAAATAGTATTCAGGTTTCTCAAAAAATTAAACATAAAACTGTCATGTGGTCCAGCAATCCCACTGTTGGGTATATATCCAAAGGAACTGAAATCAGTATGCTGAAAAGATATTTGTACTCTCATGTTTATGGCAGCATTCTCAACAGCCAACACATGGAAACAACCTACATGTTGATTGATGAATGAATGAAGAAATTGTGATGTATACACACAATGGAATATTATTCGGCCCCCCAAAAATGGAAATCCTCTCATATGTGACAACATGGATGAACCCAGAGGACATTATGTTAAGTGAAATAAGCCAGATACAGGTAGACAAACTCTGTATGATTTTACTTATATGTGAAATCTAAAATACTGAAGCAGAGAGTAGTGTGATGGTTGCCAGGTGCTGGGGGAAGGGGGAGACTGGGAAGCGATGGTTACAGGGTACAGTTTCATCATAGTGCCGATCGCTGACAATACTGTACTGTGTACCTAAAATTGCTAAGAGGGTAGATCTTCTGTTAAGGCCTCTTACCAAAACAACAACAATCATAATAAAGAGGGTGGCAGGAAACTTTGAGATGTGACAGGTGTGTTTATAACCTTGGTGGTGATGGTTTCAGGGATGTTTGTTTATCCCCAAACTGATCAAGATATATACATCAAATATGTGCCACTATTTATATATCAATCATACATCAATTAAGTGGTTTAAGAAAAACAATAACAACAACAAAAGGTTTGTGGAATACACTAATTAGACGATATAAACATCATCAGGGAGTTGCAGAGGCAGCATACCTGATTACTCGGCCTGATTTGGGGCCAGACATGGGGAAGCCAACTTTAGGAACAACCAAATGAGAATTCATTACAACTCACAGCACAAAGCTACCTCAAAGGAATCCAGTAGATATGCCGAAATTACACATTACATGAAAAAAAAGAAAAAGAAAAAACTCACTGCAATTCTAAAGAAAACTTCTGAAGTCCTCAGATTGTGTGTATGTGCCCATTTGTGTGCATCTTTTACTTTTTCAGATATTTTCTTGCAAAATTAACAAACTTTTCCTTTCAGATTTTCCCATCATTCCACAGTTGCATTTCTTTTACCAAGTCCTAAGTAGCCTTTACTCCCTTGTCCACCAGTAAACATCGGTTTGGCAAAGCCAAGAGTTCATCTAATTTTCATCCTAAAAGGATGGTGACCCTTTGCTGGTGATTTGCATTTTCTGCCGAGAAATCTAAACAATTTTTCTTTGTTTTCAAGGTTAAAAAATTTAACCAGAACATAGCTTACAGTTAATGTTTCTCTATGAATCTATCACTAATTATCTATAATGTTGTTATATCTTTTGGCTATTGTATCTTTAACAGGTTTTTTCATTGGTGGGTTCTCTACTTCAGGAACATCAATTGTCTTTACGTTGATCACTTTTTGACTGTCCTCCATTATTGATTACATTGTCTCTTATTGCTTTGTCCTTTATTCTCCGCACTCATCATGGTTAAATGAAGCCTTTACATCAGAATTTTACTTTAGCTAAGTATTTCCATCATTGCTATTTTAATTTATCTGTCAGTTCCATGGTGGTGGTGTTTTAGCTCTCAGTTTCTTTCTTTCGCTTTGCAGTCTTTCTTCTCGTTTCATTGTTTAATAATCTTTGATTTCCTTTAAAAATATATATGTTATTTCATTCCTTAGCAACATGGTGCAGTTGCATAAAATTGTCTTCCTTTCCTTGCCTTCTGTTTTCTTAAGTTATGATTAAGTTCCTCACTTGTCATTTTTGTGTTCAGTTTTATTCATTCAATATTGATTTATTGAGTGCCTACTATGTGTCAGGCACTATTCTTAATACTAAGGAAAGGCCTGTTAGGGAAACCACATTCCTGCCCTCATGGATATTACATTTCAGACACGGAAGCCAGACAACAAATAATAGATCTATAATAAAACATCAAGATAGTCTATACTGGGGGATTGTGAGCTCCTGACTTAACTCTCAATTCCTCAATTGCCACTATCATGCAAAACCAGCCACAGACAATAGGTAAACTAGTATGTGTTACTGTGTTCCAATAAAACTTTGCTGACACCTGCTTTCAGGCAGCTATTTGCATTTATCAATGTTATTCTCATCCTCTTTCTGGTATTGTTTTCTGAGGTCATTCCACTTACTGATATTATGACAATCAGGTATAAGGTCCTGGGTGGGCCAGTAGAGAAAAAAGACGATGACGACCATCCCCAAGGACATGTGTTGAGCCCTTTCCTTCACTTACAATTACTTCAAGACAAAGGAGAAGGGGTCACTTTGTTCTCTTCTGGCTGCTACCCATTTCTGGTTGTCTGTATGAAAGAACAGAAAGGTTGGAATCTGATACTGGCTTCATCCTGCAACTCTCCAGGCCTGCTAATGGGGTGACTACCAATTAATGGGGCACCCAGAGACTGAGAAAACATGGACATCCACCAATGAAGTTCCCTAAAGGAGTAAGAGGTCAAGTTGTAATGGCACCTGCTGACTTAGTATTTTCTTCTACTGCCTGATTTCTTTTATGCCCATGGTAGACTTAAACATTTAAGTGTCAGCTTATTTTTCTAGGACACTAAAATACTTTAAAACACATTTTAATTCTTATTACCAGCCTCAGCATCATAGTGAGATCTTGTCTCTACTAAAAGTAAAAACAAATGAACAAATACAAGCTAGCCAGGCATGGTGTTGCATGCTTGTAGTCCCAGCTACTTAAAGCAGAGGCAGGAGGCTCATTGAAGCCTAGGAGTTTAGTTTACAGTGAGCTATGATTGTGCCACTGCACTCCAGCCTGGACAACAGAATGAGACTCTTTCTTAAAAAAAAAAACCCTCTAATTTAAAACAAAACCAAACAAAACCGTTTTTATTCATCGCAGAAACAAATGCAAATAGGCAAAGAGAATAAATATGATCCTGGACGAATGTTAACATTTCTAGACATATCTTCCAAATATAAACCTATATAAAACTAACATATGTGAACGCATTATATACTAAAACGTTAAACTCATATTGAATATGTAGCACTTTGCAGCCTTCCATAAGTAACACATGACAGCAATAACAAACATAACAGAATATAAAATACTCTCAAATTGGCCTGATTTATAACCTGCTTTTTCATTTACTATCATGAAACCTTTTCTAAGTCTCTAAATTATTTTGGGTTTTTTTGGCAATGGTTGTATAGTATTCCACTGCACAGATGTACCATAGCTCATTTAAATAATCTCTCCTTGTTTGGGAATTTAATTTGCTTTGATTTTTTTCAATATTATGACCAACACTTAAATGAATATCCTTTTACCTAAATATAGGCATATATTCTTTTTTTCCAGTACTTGTTATTTTTGTTTTTGTTTTGAAGATGGGTGGCCGGGCGCGGTGGCTCAAGCCTGTAATCCCAGCACTTTGGGAGGCCGAGACGGTGGATCACGAGGTCAGGAGATCGAGACCATCCTGACTAACACGGTGAAACCCCGTCTCTACTAAAAAAAAAAATACAAAAAACTAGTCGGGCGAGGTGGCGGGTGCCTGTAGTCCCAGCTACTCGGGAGGCTGAGGCAGGAGAATGGCGTGAACCCGGGAGGCGGAGCTTGCAGTGAGCTGAGATCCGGCCACTGTACTCCAGCCTGGGCAACAGAGCGAGACTCCGTCTCAAAAAAAAAAAAAAAAAAAAAAAAAGAAGATGGTTTCTCTCTGCTGCTCAGACTGGAGTGTACTGGTGTGATCAGCTCACTGTAACCTCAAACTCCTGTGCCCAAGGATCCCCCTGTCTCAGCCTCCCGAGGAGCTGAGACTATAGGCATGCACCACCGCATCTGGCTAATTTTTTTTTAATTTTTCATCTTGTAGAGATGGGGTCTCACTTTGTTGCCCAGGCTGCACTTTGTAATAGAATTCTTACTTATAATTATACTTTACCTCCTCTGGGCACTGGTCTCATTTTTATGTTGAAAACTTGGTTGCAACACTTGAGTAATGCTGGTTCTCTTTGCTAGTTTGGGTGGGGTGGGAGGAGAGGTAGACAGCTGTGGGTTAGGGATAGAATACTGACGCTCTGTGAGGCAGTACCCACGAGATGATGAGGCCCATGGAACTCCTTGAAGAGGTTAAAGGATTCAGTAGAGGGTAACTGTGAGTCAGAAATCCCATTGTGACCACTACTACCTATACCAGGAGAGTGACATTCAACCATGAAATACTAAAGTGGGCATGAAAAAATTCCAAAGGGTATCACCAACTGACAAAGAGCAGAAATGTATACTCTAGGTTGACATTTAGCCCTTAACACACCATGACAGCATGAAGCTCCATGGGGTGTGTCAGCATGGGGGATCTGATGAAACCCTCCCCTCTCTTGCAGTCTGTGGCTCTGCCTCATGTAATATTATCACACAAACCTCTGCGTGAACACCATAAAATGCATACTTTTTGACATTTGAAGCCTCAGCTGGTCAAGTCCATCTGGGAAATACATCCTGAGATGGGTGGAACTTTCACATCTTATTCAAATTTATACTTTCTTCTTTTCTTTTCTTCTCTCTCTCTCTCTCCCCCGCCTCCTTTCCCCCTCCCCTCCCCTCCCCTCCCCTCCCCTCACCTCCCCTCTTCTTTCCTTTCCTTTCTTTCCCCCTTGTTATTTGCCTGGGAGTCTAGGACACAGCAGGCTCTGGGTAAACGTGTATTGTAAAGTTGGCAGGTAGAAGGGGCTTTTGGCTGTTGTTTTTCAAACAGATTATGAATATGCTGACATTATTAAAAACGCATGCACATGTACATCACCATTGCCCCAGAAACCTCTCCAGCTGACTAGTGTCAAGCTAGTGATTTATAAGATTGTCTGCACATATTATATTTTAAAATACATATTGCTTTTGTGAAATGTGTATTTATTACACATTTTGGAATTGATAATATATGCCAAAAAGCAGCCTCTGCCTTGCTGGATCTGAGACAGTCTGTCATGTAAACACATTTCTGGAAGGGACTTCATACAAATGCTTTAGATGGGGCCAACCAGCTTCCATGGTCTCTCTCTCTCTCTCTCACACACACACACACACACACACACACACACACCCCTTCTTCTCCCCCCCACCATGTCACACCCATACAAATAAATAATAATGGAACGATAGCCCCAGAGGAAAGCTCTGTTAGGAATAAGGCTTATTTTCAAGCTGCACAAAACCCACCCAGAGAAGTAACCTTGTGAAAAGCAACAAAGCAACACTTTCTAACTCTACAGATTGGGCTGCCCCAAACTAGTGAGACGGCTCTGTGAGCCCCACCCAGTGTGTTCTTCAAATACCCTGAGCTGTCACTCCAAGTGCGAGAGTTGACGGGAAATCCAATTTGCGGTCAGTCTATAGCAAGAGTGTTCCAGACTCTGATCGTCTTGGTACGGCCATGTGAGTCAGTGTATGGCTGTGTGGGTGTGTGGGGCTGTGTAGGTATGTGGGTCTGTGTGCAGCTCTGTGGGTTAGTGTGTGGATGTATGACTCTGTGGGTGTGCTGCTGCATGGCTGTGTGGGTCAGTGTGTGACCGTGTGGGTGGGTTGGTGTGTGGATGTATGACTGTGTGTGTGTGTGGCTACACGGGTGTGTGGGTCAGTGTGTGGCTGTGTGGGTCGGTATGTTGTCACGTGGGTCCGTGTGTGACCATGTGGGTCCGTGTGTGGCCGTGTGGGTCAGTGTGTGGCTGTGTGGGTCAGTGTGTGGCCGTGTGGGTCGGTGTGTTGTCGTGTGGGTCGGTGTGTGGCCGTGTGGGTTGGTGTGTGGCCGTGTGAGTTGGTGTGTTGCCGTCTGGGTCGGTGTGTGACTGTGTGGGTCGGTGTGTAGCTGTGTGGGTCGGTGTGTAGCTCTGTGGGTTGGTGTGTGGGTGTATGACTGTGTGGGTGTGTGGCTGCACGGCTGTGTGGGTCAGTGTGTGACTGTGTGGGTTGGTGTGTGGCTGTGTGGGTCGGTGTGTTGCTGTGTGGGTCTGTGTGTTGCTGTGTGGGTTGGTGTGTTGCTGTGTGGGCTGGTGTGTGGCTGTGTGGGTGTGTGTGTGGTCACCCTGTGTAATGTGCATTCACACCCCACTCTGGCAGCTTAATCTTTTCCTCCCCAGCATCCACTGGCATAATCAACTGGGGGCCTGCGCAGAACCTGCCAAGCTTGTATTAATGTTGGCTCAGGGAGAGATTTATTCCTTCCTAGCACAGCACAGGCTATACCTGGCTCAGCTAGGATTCTCCCACCTTTACACCCCTCACTACACTACAAATACACACAAACATGCATGCACACATACAGGCGTGCGCATGTGCACACGAACACACACGCACACGAGTGCCAGGTGGAACTAGTGCTGGTGAGTGTTTGGAAGGGGAACCTCCTTGGCCTCTGCCAAATATAGTCCATCACCGCGAGATTTTCAGAGCTTCTGCCTCATTGTTTGATCTGGAAACCCCTTTCCTACTGTACAGAGGCCACAAGCACATTATAAACGCAATCTCACTTGGAGGCTGAAGTGCCAACCTGGGCTCAAACAGCCGTGTCATCTGAATGAGTAATTTACCTCTCTGCTCATCAGTTCGCTCATTCATAAAATGGGGATGATATTAGCAGGGTGACATTGTGAGGTCCCTCATTAAGGTATCATTTTAAAATGAACCACAGTCCTTGTGCAGTGGGAGAGGCATCAGACAGAATGTCTACTTCCGCCTCAGTCCAGGATGGGATTAATCTCAGCCTGTTAGCCCTGCTAAGTCCAATCACACAAACCCTGCAGGGAGAAAGAGGAGAGCATCTGCCATACAGTCAGGCTGCCACCCTGTTCACTTGCTTCTGTCCTTGACCCTGTCCCTGAGCTCCAGACACACAGAACTCTTCACTGATCCCAGGACACACCCCCATTGCACATGCTGTGTCCTCTGCCTGGATTTCCCTTCCACCTATTCTCCTCCTAGAAAACTTATATTCATCCTTCAAAGCTCAGATCTAAACCCACCATTTATTGCAGCCTTCCCTGCTCCCTCCTCTTCTCCCTCAGGCTCAAGCAGAGATAATTCCCTGGGTCATCATGGAATCTCATGAAAAGTTCTATTTGAACACTTCCCATACTTGCAACACCAGGACATGATATGGCTCTTCCACCAGATTGTGAACCCCTTGAAGAGAAGAGTTATGTTTATCTTTGATTCCCTAATACTCAACCCAGTGTCAAGCACGTAGTAGTAAACTTAATCCATGTTTGAATGAATTATTCTTTGTGTCCTCAAAGTTTAACTCCAAGACTGGGGCATACTAATTACCTAATGAATGTTTGTGGAAATGACCAATTAATTGTTATGAATCTATCTCTGCAGTCCCACAGCCTAGTAGAGTTGTTTGAAAGAGTAAACTGTGCCTCATTCTGGCCACTCACTATGTTTCCTGGACTGTAGTAGGTGCCAAAAAAAGGTATGCATGAATGTTCATTCCCCCAGCACCTGTTATAGAGTTTATCTAACTGTTGCAATGGACAACCCTCATGTTTCTCCTCAACTCAATCAGTGTAGGTTTACCTTACCTGATGATGAAATGCAGGTTCAGGGCAGCAGAGGATGGGGGAGGGAAGGAGGGCTCTGCTCCACTGGTTCATTCAAGAACCCAGGCTCCTGATGGCTCTGCCAGTTTCAACAAGTGACCTTCCAGGGTCATCCTTGGTGTTGAAACCTAGCTGGAAGGTTGTGGAAAAAGCAGAACAGTTTATGGCCAGGCCAGGAACTACCCCACATCACTTCTGCTCACATTTCTTTAACTAGAATTCAGTCACTTGGTCACACCTCACTGCAGGGAAGGCTGGAAAATGTAGCTTAAACTGTGTGCTCAAGTAAAAGTGGAAATGGGTTTGATGAGCAGTAATAAGTCCAAAAAACTTGTCAATCATCCACAAATATTTGATGAACAATATGAATAATGAGTTTTTCTATACCTGGAAGCTACGTATAGGTATGTTTGCACATAGCATACGCTCAATGAGTAGCTGAAATAATTCATCTCTGTATCCTCAAAAGCCTTACATATTGTCTCATGTGGAGATGGTACTCAGTAAATAAACGGACGAAAAGGAGGGAGGGAGGGAAGGAGGAGGAAGGAAGGAAGGAAGGAAGGAAGGAAGGAAGGATAATTACAAAGGGTAGATCATGTATAGATGAATGGATGGATGGATGAAAGAAATCAAGGATGGCTGGGAGAAAAGAAGGAAGCAAAGATTTAGTAACAGATGAGTGAATGATGTATAGATGAATGGATGGGTGAAATAAATCAAAGATGCATGGGAGGAAAGAAGGAAGAAAGGAAGGAAGGAATGAACAAATGAAAGAAGGAGAAGAGGAAGGAAAATAGTAAGAAAATATTTAATAATGGATGGATGATGGATAGATTAATGGATGAAAGAAAGGATGAGCAGGAGAAAAGGAGATGGGAGGAGGAAGGTGTATATATGTACATACATACACACACATATATACATATACATAGTCTTATTAATATGTAACAAGAATTAGGAGTTTTATATATATGCATATATATACACCCACACACACACACACACACAAACACATATATGTATATGCTTGGGAAATTAAGTATTTGGGAAATTGTTACCATCATGAACTAGGGGAATGGGTCACCCCTGAGGTGTTCCTGTTATCCCCAGCTGCTCAGTCCCTGCTTGGTCCTGATCCCTTGCCCCACACCTCATTACACCCTACACAGGGACTTGACCACCTTCTAGCTTCCAAATAGGAGTGAGCTTAACTCCAGGTTTCCTGAGTGTGGTGGCTACAGCTTCAAGTGGGGGCCATGGAAAATGGGTGGGAAGACAGAGCAAGATTTTAGATTCAAGGTCTACACTCTGCTTGAGTGATCAACATCATTTCCATACTATAATTACACTGCCCAATTCTCCAGATTGTACTGCTATCTTGTAGGCTGTCCTGGTTGGAAGCAATCTGAAACTATGAGACGTTAGATTCTGTGAAACAATCACTTCCCAAAGAAATATGGTCCTAGACAGTAATTGATAAATCCCATTAAGCCTCTTATTTCCTATTTGGTCTCTTCTGAGATGACACTGTTGATTTGTGTAATGCAAACTGTGTCCCCCGTATTGCCAAAGGAGAAAGATTTGCCCAGCTTTGGAGGATAAGGGCTCAGGGAGTCTAAGCCAGGGAGCAGAAGGAGGATGGCGTTGAGTTATGATAGGTGGCTAGACCAGATATATCTTGACGGATTTTTCTCCATGGTCTGCATGATTATTCTGCTCCAGAGAACTCCTACAAGGACAGCTTGCAACTACTGTGGTTTAAGTCAGAGGCCACAGGATCTGTTCTTGTGAAACTTGGTTAGCATAAAAGGAAAAGGGACATATTTGGCTCAGAGCTCAGAGGTGCTCCACAAGGGATGCCCCAGAACTCTGCAGATGGTCCAGGAGGAGCACATATCTTTGCAAAGCACCCCTGACTCTCCGATCCTGATATCCTCATTCCCCTGCTTCTGTACTCTAAACCCAGAACTTTGCTGAGTTAGAGTGTGTTAAAATAATTGCATTTATCTTGTGCTCTTATAAAATTTAGGACTTGTGTGCTTAGACATCCCCCGATCCAGCCAATTTCTTCCTTACCCTGTCTTTTCTGGGTCCAGGGATGAGAGACTAAAGACTGTTGTTAAAGAGGAAAGCAAGCTGAAGTGAAAAGGAAAGAGCACTAACCTAGGAGTCAGGCAATGAAATTGCAATCCCTATCTTGTGGCAAAGTTGCTGAACTGCTTTGAGAAAGTTTCGTCCCCTTTCTGGCCTGGCCTGCAACTCCCCATCTTAAGATAAGGGATTAGTCTAGAACATTTTAAAATTAGCTGCCAATATTTAAAATCAAGAGATCCCACATAAAAGAGGCTTTTTTAGCTCCTCCCATAAATTCTGATTGGAAACACCAGTCTCACACTCCCACTTGGCCTCAAACAGCTGAAACTGAGTGGTGGCTTCTTGCTTTAGGTGGGATTTGCACCTTCAGGTTAACCACAATCCCCACTACTCCCTATTGCCTTAAACCTTGCTTCACTTGCTTATGTCATCAACTGGTCCTCATAAGCTTATGTTTGTAATTTCTAGATATCTATTCCCACTCCAGCTTCATTAATCCAAAATAAACTCACTCTCACACAGAAGCCAAGTGTAAGAACCATCACCTGTGACTGCTATTTGTCAACACTAATTAGGCCTGCATGGTCCCAATTCAGCACCCTGGACAAATTATTGAGTGCTATTAGAGGCAAGTGAGTCCTCCCATATCCCACCAAGTCCTGTCTAATGGGCAGCCACACCCTCGCACAGACTGAGAATATGCTGATACCTGGTAGACTAAAACTTCATCTTGTTATTAGTACCAAAGCCTTGAATCTCTACTAAATCTGCCCTGTGTTTGATTTCTTTGTAATTCTGCCATTCCTTGGGATGAGGATGGGGATGTAGGGGGATGAGGGTGAGATGGGTAATTCTTCTCTGTCAAGACATGTCCAAACTGCCTATCTTTTAGGTGCAACTGCTGCTTCCCAAAGGCCATCGTTCTTGTTGCTGTAAAGAATGATGGATCTGATACCATATATTACCACTGTGCACTTTCATTTTCAGGGTCTGATTTTCCTCCCCCAAATTGCTGAGTGATCGAGAGGCTAGGGTTGCTTTTATGAGATGTGTCATAAGGCCTTCTTTATGAACAATGTGGCCAGGCAACGTGGATCAGAGATAAGGGAAAACTGTCAGGCAGCTCTGAGTTGTTTCTTGCTGGTATCTCTTTGCAGGTTCCCTCCAAGGCGTCTCTCCAGGAGTTCATGGCTGTCAGGAGGATATCAGGTGGTTAATCTGCTTTAAACTCCTTACAATTACTGAGCCCACCAGTCAAAACCACCACAATCTGAAACCCACTGAGGTCCCACTCTGTGGCAGGCACTGTGCTGAGGTCTAGGAGGTGAGAGATAAAAAGTGTATCTCTGCTCTTGTGAAGCTTCTATTCCAGTGAGCAAGACAGACAATTAAAACAAAGCTATGGTGTGGTGCAGTGGGTCACACCTGTAATCCAGCACTTTGGAGGCTGAGGCAGGTGGACCACTTGAGGTCAGGAGCTCAAGACCAACCTGGTCAACATAGAGAAACCCCACCTCTACTAAAAATACAAAAGTTAGGCCAAATAGGAACAGTTCCAGTCTACAGCTCCCAGCGTGAGCAATGCAGAAGACAGGTGATTTCTGTGTTTCCAACTAAGGTACCAGGTTCATCTCACTGGGGCTTGTTGGACAGTGGGTGCAGCCCATGGAGTGTGAGCCAAAGCAGGGCAGGGCATCACCTCACCTGGGAAGGGCAAGGGTTTGGGAAATTCCCTTTCCTAGCCAAGGGAAACCATGACAGACAGTACCTGGAAATTCAGGACACTCCCACCCTAATACTGAGCTTTTCCAATATCTTAGCAAATGGCACACCAGGAGATTATATCCCACACCTGGCTCTGAGGGCCCCATACCCATGGAGCCTCACTCACTGCTAGCACAGCAGCTTGAGATCGAACTGCAAGGTGACAGCGAGGCTGGGGGAGGGGCGTCCACCATTGCTGAAGCTTGAGTAGGTAAACAAAGCAGCTGGGAAGCTCAAACATGGTGGAGCCCACTGCAGCTCAAGGAGGCCTGCCAGCCTCTGTAGACTCCAACTCTGGGGACAGGGCATAGCTCAACAAAAGGCAGCAGAAACATCTGCAGACTTAAACGTCCCTGACAGCTTTGAAGAGAGTAGTGGTTCTCCCAGCATGGAGTTTGAGATCTGAGAATGGACAGACTGCCTCCTCAAGTGGGTTCCTGACTCCCGAGTAGCCTAACTGGGAGACACCTCCCAGTAGGGGCCGACTGACACCTCATACAGCCGGGTGCCCCTCAGAGACGAAGCTTCCAGATGAAGGATCAGGCAGCAACATTAGTCATTCTGCCATATTTGCTGTTTTGCAGCCTCCACTGGTGAAACCCAGGCAAACAGGGTCTGGAGTAGACCTCCAGCAAACTCAAACAGACCTGCAGCTGAGGGTCCTGACTGTTAGAAGGAAAACTAACAAATAGAAAGGACATCCACACAAAAACCCCATCTGTACGTCACTATCATCAAAGACCAAGGGTAGATAAAACCACAAAGATGGGGAGAAACCAGAGCAGAAAAGCTGAAAATTCTAAAAATCAGAGCACCTCTTCTCCTCCAAAGGAATGCAGCTCCTCACCAGTGATGGAACAAAGCTGGACAGAGAATGACTTTGACAAGTTCAAAGTTCCCTTTGACAAGGGAAGCCCATCAGACTAACAGCGACTCTCTCGGCAGAAACTTTACAAGCCAGAAGAGAGGGTGGCCCAATATTCAACATTCTTAGGAGAAGAATTTTCAACCCGGAATTTCATATCCAGCCAAACTAAGCTTCATAAGTGAAGGAGAAATAAAATCCTTTATAGACAAGCAAATACTGAGAGATTTTGTCACTACCAGGCCTGCCTTACAAGAGCTCTTGAAGGAAGCACTAAACATGGAAAGGAACAACTGGTACCAGCTAGTGCAAAAACATGCCAAATTGTAAAGACCATCGATGCTAGGAAGAAACTGTATCAACTAATGTGCAAAATAACCAGCTAACATCATAATTACAGGATCAAATTCACACATAACAATATTAACCTTAAATGTTAATGGGCTAAATGCTCCAGTTAAAAGACACAGACTGGTAAACCGGATAAAGAGTCAAGACCCATCAGTGTGCTGTGTTCAGGAGATCCATCTCACATGCAGAGACACACATAGCTCAAAATAAAGGGATGGAGGAAGATATACCAAACAAATGGAAGCAAGAAAAAAGCAGGGGTTGCAATGCTAGACTCTGATAAAACAGATTTTAAATGAACAAAGATTAAAAGAGATAAAGAAGGCCATTACATAATGGCAAAGGGATCAATTTAACAAGAAGAGCTAACTATCCTAAATACATACGCACCCAATACAGGAGCACCCAGATCCATAAAGCAAGTCCTTAGAGACCTACAAAGAGACTTAAACTCCCACACAATAATAATGGGAGATTTTAACACCCCATTGTCAACATTAGACAGATCAACGAGACAGAAAGTTAACAAGGATATCCAGGAATTGAACTCAGTTCTGCACCAAGCGGACCTAATAGACATCTACAGAACTCTCCACCCCAAATCAACAGAATATACATTCGTCTCAGCACCACATCACACTTATTCCAAAATTGACCACATAGTTGGAAGTAAAGCACTCCTCAGCAAATGAAAAAGAACAGAAATTACAACAAACTGTCTCTTAGACCACAGTGCAATCAAATTAGAACTCAGGATTAAGAAACACACTCAAGGCCGGGCGCGGTGGCTCAAGCCTGTAATCCCAGCACTTTGGGAGGCCGAGGCGGGTGGATCACGAGGTCAGGAGATGGAGACCATCCTGGCTAACACGGTGAAACCCCGTCTCTACTAAAAATATACAAAAAAAAACTAGCCGGGCGAGGTGGCGGGCGCCTGTAGTCCCAGCTACTCGGGAGGCTGAGGCGGGAGAATGGTGTAAACACGGGAGGCGGAGCTTGCAGTGAGCTGAGATCCGGTCACTGCACTCCAGCCCGGGCGACAGAGCGAGACTCCGTCTACAAAAAAAAAAAAAGAAAAAGAAACACACTCAAAACTGTTCAACTACATGGAAACTGAACAACCTGCTCCTGAAGTACATAACTGGGTACATAACAAAATGAAGGCAGAAATAAAGATGTTCTTTGAAAGCAATGAGAACAAAGACACAATATACCAGAATCTCTGGGACAATTTAAAGCAGTGTGTAGAGGGAAATTCATAGCATTAAATGCCCACAAGAGAAAGCAGGAAAGATCTAAAACTGACACCCTAACATCACAATTAAAAGAACTAGAGAAGCAAGAGCAAACACATTCAAAAGCTAGCAGAAGCCAAGAAATGACTAAGATCAGAGCAGAACTGAAGGAGACAGACACACAAAAAACCCTTCCAAAAAATCAATGAATCCAGTAGCTGGATTTTTGAAAAAATCAACAAAATTGATAGACTGCTATCAAGACTAATAATGAAGAAAAGAGAGAAGAATCAAATAGATACAATAAAAAATGATAAAGGGGATATAACCACTGATCCCACAGAAATACAAACTACCATCACAGAATACTATAAACACCTCTACACAAATAAACTAGAAAATCTAGAAGAAATGAATACATTCCTGGTCACATACACCCTCCCAAGACGAAACCAGGAAGAAGCTGAATCCCTGACTAGACCAATAACAGGCTCTCAAATTTTGAGGCAATAATTAATAGCCTACCAACCAAAAAAGTCCAGGACCAGAGAGATTCACAGCTGAATTCTACCAGTGCTACAAAGAGGAGCTGGTATCATTCCTTCTGAAACTATTTCAATCATTAGAAAAAGAGGGAATCCTCCCTAACTCATTTGATGAGGCCACCAGCATCATCCTGATACTAAAGCCTGGTGGAGACACAACAAAAAAAGAGAATGTTAGACCAATATCCCTGATGAACATTGATGCAAAAATCCGCAATAAAATTCTGGCAAACCAAATCCAGCTGCACATCAAAAAGCTTATTCTCCACGATCAAGTTGGCTTCACCCCTGGGATGCAAGGCTGGTTCAACATATGCAAATCAATAAAGGTAATCCATCATAAACAGAACCAAAAACAAAAACCACATGATTATCTCAACAGATGTAGAAAAGGCCTTTGACAAAATTCAACAGCACTTCTTGCTAAAAACTCTCAATTAACTAGGTATTGATGGAATGTATCTCAACACAATAAGAGCTATTTATGACAAACCCACAGCCAATATCATACTGAATGGGCAAAAACTGGAAGCATTCCCTTTGAAAACTGGCACAAGACAGGGATGCCCTCTCTCACCACTCCTATTGCAACACAGTGTTGGAAGTTCTGGCCAGTGCAATCAGGCAAGAGAAACAAATAAAGGGTATTCAATTAGGAAAAGAGGAAGTCAAATTGCCCCTGTTTGCAGATGACATGATTGTATATTTAGAAAACCCCATCATCTCAGCCCAAAATCACTTTAAGCTGATTAGCAACTTCAGCTAAGTCTCAGGATACAAAATCAATGTGCAAAAATCACAAGTATTCCTACACACCAATAACAGACAAACAGAAAGCCAAATCATGAGTGAACTCCCATTCACAATTGCTTCAAAGAGAATAAAATATCCAGGAATACAACTTACAAGGGATATGAAGAACCTCTTCAAGAAGAACTACAAACCACTGCTCAACGAAATAAAAGAGGACACAAACAAATGGAAAAACATTCCATGCTTATGGATAGGAAGAATCAATATCATGAAAATGGCCATACTGCCCAAGGTAATTTGCAGATTCAATGCTATTCCCATCAAGCTACCAATTACTTTCTTCACAGAATTGGAAAAAAACTACATTAAAGTTCATATGGAACCAAAAAAGAGCCCCCATAGCCAAGACAATCCTAAACCAAAAGAACAAAGCTGGATGCATCACACTACCTGACTTCAAACTATACTACAAGTCTGCAGTAACCAAAACAGCATGGTACTGGTACCAAAACAGAGATATAGACCAATGGAACAGAACAGAGCCCTCAGAAATAATACCGCACATCTTCAACCATCTGATCTTTGACAAACCTGACAAAAACAAGGAATAGGGAAAGGATTCCCTATTTAATAAATGGTGCTGGGAAAACTGGCTGGCCATATGTAGAAAGCTGAAACTGGATCCCTTCCTTACATCTTAAACAAAAATTAATTCAAAATGGATTAAAGACTTAAATGTTAGACTGAAAACCATGAAAACCCTAGAAGAAAACCTAGGAAATACCATTCAGGACATAGGCATGGGCAAGGACTTCATGTCTAAAACACCAAAAGCAATGGCAACAAAAGCCAAAATAGACAAATGGGATCATTAAACTAAAGAGCTTCTGCACAGCAAAAGAAACCACCATCAGAATGAACCGGCAACCTACAGAATGGGAGAAATTTTTTGCAATCTATCCATCCGACAAAGGGCTAATATCCAGAATCTACAAAGAACTTAAACAAATTTAGAAGAAAAAAATCAAACAACCCACTCAAAAAGTGGGCAAAGGATATGAACAGACACTTCTCAAAAGAAGACATTTATGCAGCCAACAGACACATGAAAAAATGCTCATCATCACTGGCCATCAGAGAAATGCAAATCAAAACCACAATGAGATACCACCTCACACCAGTCAGACGGTAAAAAGTCAGGAAACGACAGTGCTGGAAAGGATGCAGAGAAATAGGAACACTTTTACACTGTTGGTGGGACTATAAACTTGTTCAACCATTGTAGAAGACAATGTGGCGGCTCCTCAAGG